>NW_026698704.1:0-43973 GCF_030435755.1 Ochotona princeps | reverse complement strand
TCCACTCGGCTGATCCTTCTTCAATATGCCCTTCACCAACATGCAGTGTTTCCTTGATTGAATTAGCTCTCACACCAATATTTGCGTCTAGAGCCTTTGCTTTGAGGGGTATCTGAAACGGCTGTGGCGCTGAAGTTGCCTGTGAATGTGGAGTTGGTGGCATTGTGAAAACCGCATGTGGAGCACTTCGTTTATGTGGGATGCTCTACCAGTTTCATTTCAGTCCTAGCCATACAAAGGGCACTAAGCATAGAGTGTGAAAACTGAGTTTCCTTGAGAGCTGCTTGGAAGCCTGATGGTGTGTGAAGTTAGTGAGCCAAATGGAGTTGTTCTCCCACAAGAACCACTCGGCTTGAGTCCTTCTTCAATATGCCCTTCACCAACATGCAGTGTTTCCTTGATTGAATTAGCTCTCACACCAATATTTGCGTCTAGAGCCTTTGCTTTGAGGGCTATCTGAAAACGGCTGTGGCGCTGAAGTTGCCTGTGAATTGTGGAGTTGGTGGCATGTGAAACCGCATGTGGAGCATTCGTTTGTGTGGCTGACCAAGCTTACCAGGTTCATTCCTAGATAATGCACTCAAGGGCACTAAACATAGAGCGTGAAACCTGAGTTTCCTTGAGAGCTGCTTGGAAGCCTGATGGTGGTGTGAAGTTAGTGAGCCAAATGGAGTTGTTCTCCCACAAGAACCACTCGGCTGATCCTTCTTCAATATGCCCTTCACCAACACGCAGTGTTTCTTGATTGAATTAGCTCTCACACCAATATTTGCTTCTAGCAGCCTTCCTCACTGCATTGAGGGCTATCATGAAAATGGCTGTGGCGCTGAAGTTGCCTGTGAATGTTGGAGTTGGTGGCATGTGAAACCGGCATGTGGAGCATTCGTTTGT
Source organism: Ochotona princeps (assembly GCF_030435755.1). Taxonomy (NCBI): domain Eukaryota; kingdom Metazoa; phylum Chordata; class Mammalia; order Lagomorpha; family Ochotonidae; genus Ochotona; species Ochotona princeps. The sequence goes on along the minus strand of NW_026698704.1, from coordinate 43,082 downwards.
GTGGGATGCTCTACCAGGTTCATTTCAGTCCTAGCCATACAAAGGGCACTAAGCATAGAGTGTGGAAAACTGAGTTTCCTTGAGAGCTGCTTGGAAGCCTGATGGTGTGTGAAGTTAGTGAGCCAAATGGAGTTGTTCTCCCACAAGAACCACTCGGCTGATCCTTCTTCAATATGCCCTTCACCAACATGCAGTGTTTCCTTGATTGAATTAGCTCTCACACCAATATTTGCGTCTAGAGCCTTTGCATTGAGGGCTATCTGAAAACGGCTGTGGCGCTGAAGTTGCCTGTGAATGTGGAGTTGGTGGCATGTGAAACCCGCATGTGGAGCATTCGTTTGTGTGGGATGCTCTACCAGGTTCATTCCTAGATAATGCACTCAAAGGGCACTAAGCATAGAGTGTGAAAACTGAGTTTCCTTGAGAGCTGCTTGGAAGCCTGATGGTGTGTGAAGTTAGTGAGCCAAATGGAGTTGTTCTCCCACAAGAACCACTCGGCTGATCCTTCTTCAATATGCCCTTCACCAACATGCAGTGTTTCCTTGATTGAATTAGCTCTCACACCAATATTTGCGTCTAGAGCCTTTGCCTTTGAGGGCTATCTGAAAACGGCTGTGGCGCTGAAGTTGCCTGTGAATGTGGAGTTGGTGGCATGTGAAACCCGCATGTGGAGCATTCGTTTGTGTGGGATGCTCTACCAGGTTCATTCCTAGATAATAACTCAAAGGGCACTAAGCATAGAGTGTGAAAACTGAGTTTCCTTGAGAGCTGCTTGGATGCCTGATGGTGTGTGAAGTTAGTGAGCCAAATGGAGTTGTTCTCCCACAAGAACCACTCGGCTGATCCTTCTTCAATATGCCCTTCACCAACATGCAGTGTTCCTTGATTGAATTAGCTCTCACACCAATATTTGCGTCTAGAGCCTTTGCATTGAGGGCTATCTGAAACCGGCTGTGGCGCTGAAGTTGCCTGTGAATGTGGAGTTGGTGGCATGTGAAACCCGCATGTGGAGCATTCGTTTGTGTGGGATGCTCTACCAGGTTCATTTCAGTCCCTAGCCATACTAAGGGCACTAAGCATAGAGTGTGAAAACTGATTTTCCTTGAGAGCTGCTTGGAAGCCTGATGGTGTGTGAAGTTAGTGAGCCAAATGGAGTTGTTCTCCCACAAGAACCACTCGGCTGATCCTTCTTCAATATGCCCTTCACCAACATGCAGTGTTTCCTTGATTGAATTAGCTCTCACACCAATATTTGCGTCTAGAGCCTTTGCTTTGAGGGCTATCTGAAAACGGCTGGGCGCTGAAGTTGCCTGTGAATGTGGAGTTGGTGGCATGTGAAACCCGCATGTGGAGCATTCGTTTATGTGGGATGCTCTACCAGTTTCATTCAGTCCTAGCCATACAAAGGGCACTAAGCATAGAGTGTGAAAACTGAGTTTCCTTGAGAGCTGCTTGGAAGCCTGATGGTGTGTGAAGTTAGTGAGCCAAATGGAGTTGTTCTCCCACAAGAACCACTCGGCTGATCCTTCTTCAATATGCCCTTCACCAACATGCAGTGTTTCCTTGATTGAATTAGCTCTCACACCAATATTTGCGTCTAGAGCCTTTGCTTTGAGGGCTATCTGAAAACGGCTGTGGCGCTGAAGTTGCCTGTGAATGTGGAGTTGGTGGCATGTGAAACCCGCATGTGGAGCATTCGTTTGTGTGGCTGACCAAGCTCTACCAGGTTCATTCCTAGATAATGCACTCAAAGGGCACTAAACATAGAGCGTGAAACTGAGTTTCCTTGAGAGCTGCTTGGAAGCCTGATGGTGTGTGAAGTTAGTGAGCCAAATGGAGTTGTTCTCCCACAAGAACCACTCGGCTGATCCTTCTTCAATATGCCCTTCACCAACACGCAGTGTTTCCTTGATTGAATTAGCTCTCACACCAATATTTGCTTCTAGAGCCTTTGCATTGAGGGCTATCTGAAAATGGCTGTGGCGCTGAAGTTGCCTGTGAATGTGGAGTTGGTGGCATGTGAAACCGGCATGTGGAGCATTCGTTTGTGTGGGATGCTCTACCAGGTTCATTTCAGTCCTAGCCATACAAAGGGCACTAAGCATAGAGTGTGAAAACTGAGTTTCCTTGAGAGCTGCTTGGAAGCCTGATGGTGTGTGAAGTTAGTGAGCCAAATGGAGTTGTTCTCCCACAAGAACCACTCGGCTGATCCTTCTTCAATATGCCCTTCACCAACATGCAGTGTTTCCTTGATTGAATTAGCTCTCACACCAATATTTGCGTCTAGAGCCTTTGCTTTGAGGGCTATCTGAAAACGGCTGTGGCGCTGAAGTTGCCTGCGAATGTGGAGTTGGTGGCATGTGAAACCCGCATGTGGATCATTCGTTTGTGTGGGATGCTCTACCAGGTTCATTTCAGTCCTAGCCATACAAAGGGCACTAAGCATAGAGTGTGAAAACTGAGTTTCCTTGAGAGCTGCTTGGAAGCCTGATGGTGTGTGAAGTTAGTGAGCCAAATGGAGTTGTTCTCCCACAAGAACCACTCGGCTGATCCTTCTTCAATATGCCCTTCACCAACATGCAGTGTTTCCTTGATTGAATTAGCTCTCACACCAATATTTGCGTCTAGAGCCTTTGCTTTGAGGGCTATCTGAAAACGGCTGTGGCGCTGAAGTTGCCTGTGAATGTGGAGTTGGTGGCATGTGAAACCCGCATGTGGAGCATTCGTTTGTGTGGGATGCTCTACCAGGTTCATTCCTAGATAATGCACTCAAAGGGCACTAAGCATAGAGTGTGAAAACTGAGTTTCCTTGAGAGCTGCTTGGAAGCCTGATGGTGTGTGAAGTAGTGAGCCAAATGGAGTTGTTCTCCCACAAGAACCACTCGGCTGATCCTTCTTCAATATGCCCTTCACCAACATGCAGTGTTTCCTTGATTGAATTAGCTCTCACACCAATATTTGCGTCTAGAGCCTTTGCTTTGAGGGCTATCTGAAAACGGCTGTGGCGCTGAAGTTGCCTGTGAATGTGGAGTTGGTGGCATGTGAAACCCGCATGTGGAGCATTCGTTTGTGTGGCTGACCAAGCTCTACCAGGTTCATTCCTAGATAATGCACTCAAAGGGCACTAAACATAGAGCGTGAAACCTGAGTTTCTTGAGAGCTGCTTGGAAGCCTGATGGTGTGTGAAGTTAGTGAGCCAAATGGAGTTGTTCTCCCACAAGAACCACTCGGCTGATCCTTCTTCAATATGCCCTTCACCAACATGCAGTGTTTCCTTGATTGAATTAGCTCTCACACCAATATTTCCGTCTAGAGCCTTCGCATTGAGGGCTATCTGAAAATGGCTGTGGCGCTGAAGTTGCCTGTGAATGTGGAGTTGGTGGCATGTGAAACCCGCATGTGGAGCATTCGTTTGTGTGGCATGCTCACTAAGCTTCATTTCAGTCCTAGGTACTCAAAGGGCACTAAGCATAGAGTGTGAAAACTGAGTTTCCTTGAGAGCTGCTTGGAAGCCTGATGGTGTGTGAAGTTAGTGAGCCAATGGAGTTGTTCTCCCACAAGAACCACTCGGCTGATCCTTCTTCAATATGCCCCTTCACCAACATGCAGTGTTTCCTTGATTGAATTAGCTCTCACACCAATATTTGCGTCTAGAGCCTTTGCTTTGAGGGCTATCTGAAAACGGCTGTGGCGCTGAAGTTGCCTGTGAATGTGGAGTTGGTGGCATGTGAAACCCGCATGTGGAGCATTCGTTTGTGTGGGATGCTCTACCAGGTTCATTCCTAGATAATGCACTCAAAGGGCACTAAGCATAGAGTGTGAAAACTGAGTTTCCTTGAGAGCTGCTTGGAAGCCTGATGGTGTGTGAAGTTAGTGAGCCAAATGGAGTTGTTCTCCCACAAGAACCACTCGGCTGATCCTTCTTCAATATGCCCTTCACAAACACGCAGTGTTTCCTTGATTGAATTAGCTCTCACACCAATATTTGCGTCTAGAGCCTTTGCATTGAGGGCTATCTGAAAACGGCTGTGGGGCTGAAGTTGCCTGTGAATGTGGAGTTGGTGGCATGTGAAACCCGCATGTGGAGCATTCGTTTCTGTGGGATGCTCTACCAGGTTCATTCTAGATAATGCACTCAAAGGGCACTAAACATAGAGCGTGAAAACTGAGTTTCCTTGAGAGCTGCTTGGAAGCCTGATGGTGTGTGAAGTTAGTGAGCCAAATGGAGTTGTTCTCCCACAAGAACCACTCGGCTGATCCTTCTTCAATATGCCCTTCACCAACACGCAGTGTTTCCTTGATTGAATTAGCTCTCACACCAATATTTGCGTCTAGAGCCTTTGCATTGAGGGCTATCTGAAAATGGCTGTGGCGCTGAAGTTGCCTGTGAATGTGGAGTTGGTGGCATGTGAAACCCGCATGTGGAGCATTCGTTCGTGTGGGATGCTCTACCAGGTTCATTTCAGTCCTAGCCATACTAAGGGCACTAAGCATAGAGTGTGAAAACTGAGTTTCCTTGAGAGCTGCTTGGAAGCCTGATGGTGTGTGAAGTTAGTGAGCCAAATGGAGTTGTTCTCCCACAAGAACCACTCGGCTGATCCTTCTTCAATATGCCCTTCACCAACAGGCAGTGTTTCCTTGATTGAATTAGCTCTACACCAATATTTGCGTCTAGAGCCTTTGCTTTGAGGGCTATCTGAAAACGGGCTGTGGCGCTGAAGTTGCCTGTGAATGTGGAGTTGGTGGCATGTGAAACCCGCATGTGGAGCATTCGTTTGTGTGGGATGCTCTACCAGGTTCATTCCTAGATAATGCACTCAAAGGGGACTAAGCATAGAGTGTGAAACTGAGTTTCCTTGAGAGCTGCTTGGAAGCCTGATGGAGTGTGAAGTTAGTGAGCAAAATGGAGTTGTTCTCCCACAAGAACCACTCGGCTGATCCTTCTTCAATATGCCCTTCACCAACATGCAGTGTTTCCTTGATTGAATTAGCTCTCACACCAATATTTGCGTCTAGAGCCTTTGCATTGAGGGCTATCTGAAAACGGCTGTGGCGCTGAAGTTGCCTGTCAATGTGGATTGGTGGCATGTGAAACCCGCATGTGGAGCATTCGTTTATGTGGGATGCTCACCAAGCTTCTTTTCAGTCCTAGGCACTCAAAGGGCACTAAGCATAGAGTGTGAAAACTGAGTTTCCTTGAGAGCTGCTTGGAAGCCTGATGGTGTGTGAAGTTAGTGCGCCAAATGGAGTTGTTCTCCCACAAGAACCACTCGGCTGATCCTTCTTCAATATGCCCTTCACCAACATGCAGTGTTTCCTTGATTGAATTAGCTCTCACACCAATATTTGCGTCTAGAGCCTTTGCATTGAGGGCTATCTGAAAACGGCTGTGGCGCTGAAGTTGCCTGTGAATGTGGAGTTGGTGGCATGTGAAACCCGCATGTGGAGCATTCGTTTGTGTGGGATGCTCTACCAGGTTCATTCCTAGATAATGCACTCAAAGGGCACTAAGCATAGAGTGTGAAAACTGAGTTTCCTTGAGAGCTGCTTGGAAGCCTGATGGTGTGTGAAGTTAGTGAGCCAAATGGAGTTGTTCTCCCACAAGAACCACTCGGCTGATCCTTCTTCAATATGCCCCTTCACCAACATGCAGTGTTTCCTTGATTGAATTAGCTCTCACACCAATATTTGCGTCTAGAGCCTTTGCTTGAGGGGCTATCTGAAAACGGCTGTGGCGCTGAAGTTGCCTGTGAATGTGGAGTTGGTGGCATGTGAAACCCGCATGTGGAGCATTCGTTTGTGTGGGATGCTCTACCAGGTTCATTTCATCTAGCCATACAAAGGGCACTAAGCATAGAGTGTGAAAACTGAGTTCCTTGAGAGCTGCTTGGAAGCCTGATGGTGTGTGAAGTTAGTGAGCCAAATGGAGTTGTTCTCCCACAAGAACCACTCGGCTGATCCTTCTTCAATATGCCCTTCACCAACATGCAGTGTTTCCTTGATTGAATTAGCTCTCACACCAATATTTGCGTCTAGAGCCTTTGCTTTGAGGGCTATCTGAAAACGGCTGTGGCGCTGAAGTTGCCTGTCAATGTGGAGTTGGTGGCATGTGAAACCCGCATGTGGAGCATTCGTTTGTGTGGGATGCTCTACCAGGTTCATTTCCTAGATAGTGCACTCAAAGGGCACTAAGCATAGAGTGTGAAAACTGAGTTTCGCTTGAGAGCTGCTTGGAAGCCTGATGGTGTGTGAAGTTAGTGAGCCAAATGGAGTTGTTCTCCCACAAGAACCACTCGGCTGATCCTTCTTCAATATGCCCTTCACCAACATGCAGTGTTTCCTTGATTGAATTAGCTCTCACACCAATATTTGCGTCTAGAGCCTTTGCATTGAGGGCTATCTGAAAACGGCTATGGCGCTGAAGTTGCCTGTGAATGTGGAGTTGGTGGCATGTGAAACCCGCATGTGGAGCATTCGTTTGTGTGGGATGCTCTACCAGGTTCATTCCTAGATAATGCACTCAAAGGGCACTAAGCATAGAGTGTGAAAACTGAGTTTCCTTGAGAGCTGCTTGGAAGCCTGATGGTGTGTGAAGTTAGTGAGCCAAATGGAGTTGTTCTCCCACAAGAACCACTCGGCTGATCCTTCTTCAATATGCCCTTCACCAACATGCAGTGTTTCCTTGATTGAATTAGCTCTCACACCAATATTTGCGTCTAGAGCCTTTGCATTGAGGGCTATCTGAAAACGGCTATGGCGCTGAAGTTGCCTGTGAATGTGGAGTTGGTGGCATGTGAAACCCGCATGTGGAGCATTCGTTTGTGTGGATGCTCTACCAGGTTCATTCCTAGATAGTGCACTCAAAGGGCACTACGCATAGAGTGTGAAAACTGAGTTTCCTTGAGAGCTGCTTGGAAGCCTGATGGTGTGTGAAGTTAGTGAGCCAAATGGAGTTGTTCTCCCACAAGAACCACTCGGCTGATCCTTCTTCAATATGCCCTTCACCAACATGCAGTGTTTCCTTGATTGAATTAGCTCTCACACCAATATTTGCGTCTAGAGCCTTTGCTTTGAGGGCTATCTGAAAACGGCTGTGGCGCTGAAGTTGCCTGTGAATGTGGAGTTGGTGGCATGTGAAACCCGCATGTGGAGCATTCGTTTGTGTGGGATGCTCTACCAGGTTCATTCCTAGATAATGCACTCAAAGGGCACTAAGCATAGAGTGTGAAAACTGAGTTTCCTTGAGAGCTGCTTGGAAGCCTGATGGTGTGTGAAGTTAGTGAGCCAAATGGAGTTGTTCTCCCACAAGAACCACTCGGCTGATCCTTCTTCAATATGCCCTTCACCAACATGCAGTGTTTCCTTGATTGAATTAGCTCTCACACCAATATTTGCGTCTAGAGCCTTTGCTTTGAGGGCTATCTGAAAACGGCTGTGGCGCTGAAGTTGCCTGTGAATGTGGAGTTGGTGGCATGTGAAACCCGCATGTGGAGCATTCGTTTGTGTGGGATGCTCTACCAGTTCATTTCAGTCCTAGCCATACAAAGGGCACAAAGCATAGAGTGTGAAAACTGAGTCCTTGAGAGAGCTGCTTGGAAGCCTGATGGTGTGTGAAGTTAGTGAGCCCAAATGGAGTTGTTCTCCCACAAGAACCACTCGGCTGATCCTTCTTCAATATGCCCTTCACCAACATGCAGTGTTTCCTTGATTGAATTAGCTCTCACACCAATATTGGCGTCTAGTCTGCCTTGCATTGAGGGCTATCTGAAAACGGCTGTGTGTCGCTGAAGTTGCCTGTGAATGTGGAGTTGGTGGCATGTTGAAACCCGCATGTGGAGCAATTCGTTCGTGTGGGATGCTCTACCAGGTTCATTCCTAGATAATGCACTCAAAGGGCACTAAGCATAGAGTGTGAAAACTGAGTTTCCTTGAGAGCTGCTTGGAAGCCTGATGGTGTGTGAAGTTAGTGAGCCAAATGGAGTTGTTCTCCCACAAGACCACTCGGCTGATCCTTCTTCAATATGCCCTTCACCAACATGCAGTGTTTCCTTGATTGACTTAGCTCTCACACCAATATTGCGTCTAGAGCCTTTGCATTGGGGGCTATCTGAAAACGGCTGTGGTGCTGAAGGTTGCCTGTGAATGTGGAGTTGGTGGCATGTTGAAACCCGCATGTGAGCATTCGTTTGTGTGGGATGCTCTACCAGGTTCATTCCTAGATAGTGCACTCAAAGGGCACTAAGCATAGAGTGTGAAAACTGAGTTCCTTGAGAGCTGCTTGGAAGCCTGATGGTGTGTGAAGTTAGTGAGCCAAATGGAGTTGTTCTCCCACAAGAACCACTCGGCTGATCCTTCTTCAATATGCCCTTCACCAACATGCAGTGTTTCCTTGATTGAATTAGCTCTCACACCAATATTTGCGTCTAGAGCCTTTGCTTTGAGGGCTATCTGACAACGGCTGTGGCGCTGAAGTTGCTGTGAATGTGGAGTTGGTGGCATGTGAAACCCGGCATGGTGGAGCATTCGTTTGTGTGGGATGCCTCTACCAGGTTCATTTCAGTCCTAGCCATACAAAGGGCACTAAGCATAGGAGTGTGAAAACTGAGTTCCTTGAGAGCTGCTTGGAAGCCTGATGGTGTGTGAAGTTAGTGAGCCAAATGGAGTTGTTCTCCCACAAGAACCACTCGGCTGATCCTTCTTCAATATGCCCTTCACCAACATGCAGTGTTTCCTTGATTGAATTAGCTCTCACACCAATATTGGCGTCTAGAGCCTTTGGCATTGAGGGCTATCTGAAAACGGCTGTGGCGCTGAAGTTGCCTGTGAATGTGGAGTTGGTGGGCATGTGAAACCCGCATGTGGAGCATTCGTTTGTGTGGGATGCTCTACCAGGTTCATTCCTAGATAATGCACTCAAAGGGCACTAAGCATAGAGTGTGAAAACTGAGTTTCCTTGAGAGCTGCTTGGAAGCCTGATGGTGTGTGAAGTTAGTGAGCCAAATGGAGTTGTTCTCCCACAAGAACCACTCGGCTGATCCTTCTTCAATATGCCCTTCACCAACATGCAGTGTTTCCTTGATTGAATTAGCTCTCACACCAATATTTGCGTCTAGAGCCTTTGCATTGAGGGCTATCTGAAAACGGCTATGGCGCTGAAGTTGCCTGTGAATGTGGAGTTGGTGGCATGTGAAACCCGCATGTGGAAGCATTCGTTTGTGTGGGATGCTCTACCAGGTTCATTCCTAGATAGTGCACTCAAAGGGCACTAAGCATAGAGTGTGAAAACTGAGTTTCCTTGAGAGCTGCTTGGAAGCCTGATGGTGTGTGAAGTTAGTGAGCCAAATGAGTTGTTCTCCCACAAGAACCACTCGGCTGATCCTTCTTCAATATGCCCTTCACCAACATGCAGTGTTTCCTTGATTGAATTAGCTCTCACACCAATATTTGCGTCTAGAGCCTTTGCATTGAGGGCTATCTGAAAACGGCTGTGGCGCTGAAGTTGCCTGTGAATGTGGAGTTGGTGGCATGTGAAACCCGCATGTGGAGCATTCGTTTGTGTGGGAGGGGCTCTACCAGGTTCATTCCTAGATAATGCACTCAAAGGGCACTAAGCCTAGAGTGTGAAAACTGAGTTTCCTTGAGAGCTGCTTGGAAGCCTGATGGTGTGTGAAGTTAGTGAGCCAAATGGAGTTGTTCTCCCACAAGAACCACTCGGCTGATCCTTCTTCAATATGCCCTTCACCAACATGCAGTGTTTCCTTGATTGAATTAGCTCTCACACCAATATTTGCGTCTAGAGCCTTTGCTTTGAGGGCTATCTGAAACGGCTGTGGCGCTGAAGTTGCCTGTGAATGTGAGTTGGTGGCATGTGAAACCCGGCATGTGGAGCATTCGTTTGTGTGGGATGCTCTACCAGGTTCATTTCAGTCCTAGCCATACAAAGGGCACTAAGCATAGAGTGTGAAAACTGAGTTTCCTTGAGAGCTGCTTGGAAGCCTGATGGTGTGTGAAGTTAGTGAGCCAAATGGAGTTGTTCTCCCACAAGAACCACTCGGCTGATCCTTCTTCAATATGCCCTTCACCAACATGCAGTGTTTCCTTGATTGAATTAGCTCTCACACCAATATTGGCGTCTAGAGCCTTTGCTTTGAGGGCTATCTGAAAACGGCTGTGGCGCTGAAGTTGCCTGTGAATGTGGAGTTGGTGGCATGTGAAACCCGCATGTGGAGCATTCGTTCGTGTGGGATGCTCTACCAGGTTCATTCCTAGATAATGCACTCAAAGGGCACTAAGCATAGAGTGTGAAAACTGAGTTTCCTTGAGAGCTGCTTGGAAGCCTGATGGTGTGTGAAGTTAGTGAGCCAAATGGAGTTGTTCTCCCACAAGAACCACTCGGCTGATCCTTCTTCAATATGCCCTTCACCAACATGCAGTGTTTCCTTGATTGAATTAGCTCTCACACCAATATTTGCGTCTAGAGCCTTTGCTTTGAGGGCTATCTGAAAACGGCTGTGGCGCTGAAGTTGCCTGTGAATGTGGAGTTGGTGGCATGTGAAACCCGCATGTGGAGCATTCGTTTGTGTGGGATGCTCTACCAGGTTCATTCCTAGATAATGCACTCAAAGGGCACTAAGCATAGAGTGTGAAAACTGAGTTTCCTTGAGAGCTGCTTGGAAGCCTGATGGTGTGGTGAAGTTAGTGAGCAAATGGAGTTGTTCTCCCACAAGAACCACTCGGCTGATCCTTCTTCAATATGCCCCTTCACCAACATGCAGTGTTTCCTTGATTGAATTAGCTCTCACACCAATATTTGCGTCTAGAGCCTTTGCTTTGAGGGCTATCTGAAAACGGCTGTGGCGCTGAAGTTGCCTGTGAATGTGGAGTTGGTGGCATGTGAAACCCGCATGTGGAGCATTCGTTTGTGTGGGATGCTCTACCAGGTTCATTTTCAGTCCTAGCCATACAAAGGGCACTAAGCATTAGAGTGTGAAAACTGAGTTTCCTTGAGAGCTGCTTGGAAGCCTGAGGTGTGTGAAGTTAGTGAGCCAAATGGAGTTGTTCTCCCACAAGAACCACTCGGCTGATCCTTCTTCAATATGCCCTTCACCAACATGCAGTGTTTCCTTGGATTGAATTAGCTCTCACACCAATATTTGCGTCTAGAGCCTTTGCTTTGAGGGCTATCTGAAAACGGCTGTGGCGCTGAAGTTGCCTGTGAATGTGGAGTTGGTGGCATGTGAAACCCGCATGTGGAGCATTCGTTTGTGTGGGATGCTCTACCAGGTTCATTCCTAGATAATGCACTCAAAGGGCACTAAAGCATAGAGTGTGAAAACTGAGTTTCCTTGAGAGCTGCTTGGAAGCCTGATGGTGTGTGAAGTTAGTGAGCCAAATGGAGTTGTTCTCCCACAAGAACCACTCGGCTGATCCTTCTTCAATATGCCCTTCACCAACATGCAGTGTTTCCTTGATTGAATTAGCTCTCACACCAATATTTGCGTCTAGAGCCTTTGCATTGAGGGCTATCTGAAAACGGCTGTGGCGCTGAAGTTGCCTGTGAATGTGGAGTTGGTGGCATGTGAAACCCGCATGTGGAGCATTCGTTTGTGTGGGATGCTCTACCAGGTTCATTCCTAGATAATGCACTCAAAGGGCACTAAGCATAGAGTGTGAAAACTGAGTTTCCTTGAGAGCTGCTTGGAAGCCTGATGGTGTGTGAAGTTAGTGAGCCAAATGGAGTTGTTCTCCCACAAGAACCACTCGGCTGATCCTTCTTCAATATGCCCTTCACCAACATGCACTGTTTCCTTGATTGAATTAGCTCTCACACCAATATTTGCGTCTAGAGCCTTTGCATTGAGGGCTATCTGAAAACGGCTATGGCGCTGAAGTTGCCTGTGAATGTGGAGTTGGTGGCATGTGAAACCCGCATGTGGAGCATTCGTTTGTGTGGGATGCTCTACCAGGTTCATTCCTAGATAGTGCACTCAATGGGCACTAAGCATAGAGTGTGAAAACTGAGTTTCCTTGAGAGCTGCTTGGAAGCCTGATGGTGTGTGAAGTTAGTGAGCCAAATGGAGTTGTTCTCCCACAAGAACCACTCGGCTGATCCTTCTTCAATATGCCCTTCACCAACATGCAGTGTTTCCTTGATTGAATTAGCTCTCACACCAATATTTGCGTCTAGAGCCTTTGCTTTGAGGGCTATCTGAAAACGGCTGTGGCGCTGAAGTTGCCTGTGAATGTGGAGTTGGTGGCATGTGAAACCGGCATGTGGAGCATTCGTTTGTGTGGGATGCTCTACCAGGTTCATTTCAGTCCTAGCCATACAAAGGGCACTAAGCATAGAGTGTGAAAACTGAGTTTCCTTGAGAGCTGCTTGGAAGCCTGATGGTGTGTGAAGTTAGTGAGCCAAATGGAGTTGTTCTCCCACAAGAACCACTCGGCTGATCCTTCTTCAATATGCCCTTCACCAACATGCAGTGTTTCCTTGATTGAATTAGCTCTCACACCAATATTTGCGTCTAGAGCCTTTGCTTTGAGGGCTATCTGAAAACGGCTGTGGCGCTGAAGTTGCCTGTGAATGTGGAGTTGGTGGCATGTGAAACCCGCATGTGGAGCATTCGTTTGTGTGGGATGCTCTACCAGGTTCATTCCTAGATAGTGCACTCAAAGGGCACTAAGCATAGAGTGTGAAAACTGAGTTTCCTTGAGAGCTGCTTGGAAGCCTGATGGTGTGTGAAGTTAGTGAGCCAAATGGAGTTGTTCTCCCACAAGAACCACTCGGCTGATCCTTCTTCAATATGCCCTTCACCAACATGCAGTGTTTCCTTGATTGAATTAGCTCTCACACCAATATTTGCGTCTAGAGCCTTTGCATTGAGGGCTATCTGAAAACGGCTGTGGCGCTGAAGTTGCCTGTGAATGTGGAGTTGGTGGCATGTGAAACCCGCATGTGGAGCATTCGTTTCTGTGGGATGCTCTACCAGGTTCATTCCTAGATAATGCACTCAAAGGGCACTAAGCATAGAGTGTGAAAACTGAGTTTCCTTGAGAGCTGCTTGGAAGCCTGATGGTATGTGAAGTTAGTGAGCCAAATGGAGTTGTTCTCCCACAAGAACCACTCGGCTGATCCTTCTTCAATATGCCCTTCACCAACATGCAGTGTTTCCTTGATTGAATTAGCTCTCACACCAATATTTGCGTCTAGAGCCTTTGCTTTGAGGGCTATCTGAAAACGGCTGTGGCGCTGAAGTTGCCTGTGAATGTGGAGTTGGTGGCATGTGAAACCCGCATGTGGAGCATTCGTTTGTGTGGGATGCTCTACCAGGTTCATTCCTAGATAATGCACTCAAAGGGCACTAAGCATAGAGTGTGAAAACTGAGTTTCCTTGAGAGCTGCTTGGAAGCCTGATGGTGTGTGAAGTTAGTGAGCCAAATGGAGTTGTTCTCCCACAAGAACCACTCGGCTGATCCTTCTTCAATATGCCCTTCACCAACATGCAGTGTTTCCTTGATTGAATTAGCTCTCACACCAATATTTGCGTCTAGAGCCTTTGCTTTGAGGGCTATCTGAAAACGGCTGTGGCGCTGAAGTTGCCTGTCAATGTGGAGTTGGTGGCATGTGAAACCCTCATGTGGAGCATTCGTTTGTGTGGGATGCTGACCAAGCTTCATTTCAGTCCTAGGCACACAAAGGGCACTAAGCATAGAGTGTGAAAACTGAGTTTCCTTGAGAGCTGCTTGGAAGCCTGATGGTGTGTGAAGTTAGTGAGCCAAATGGAGTTGTTCTCCCACAAGAACCACTCGGCTGATCCTTCTTCAATATGCCCTTCACCAACATGCAGTGTTTCCTTGATTGAATTATCTCTCACACCAATATTTGCGTCTAGAGCCTTTGCTTTGTGGGCTATCTGAAAACGGCTGTGGCGCTGAAGTTGCCTGTGAATGTGGAGTTGGTGGCATGTGAAACCCGCATGTGGAGCATTCGTTTGTGTGGGATGCTCTACCAGTTTCATTTCAGTCCTACCCATACAAAGGGCACTAAGCATAGAGTGTGAAAACTGAGTTTCCTTGAGAGCTGCTTGGAAGCCTGATGGTGTGTGAAGTTAGTGAGCCAAATGGAGTTGTTCTCCCACAAGAACCACTCGGCTGATCCTTCTTCAATATGCCCTTCACCAACATGCAGTGTTTCCTTGATTGAATTAGCTCTCACACCAATATTTGCGTCTAGAGCCTTTGCATTGAGGGCTATCTGAAAACGGCTGTGGCGCTGAAGTTGCCTGTGAATGTGGAGTTGGTGGCATGTGAAACCCGCATGTGAAGCATTCGTTTGTGTGGCATGCTCACTAAGCTTCATTTCAGTCCTAGGTACTCAAAGGGCACTAAGCATAGAGTGTGAAAACTGAGTTTCCTTGAGAGCTGCTTGGAAGCCTGATGGTGTGTGAAGTTAGTGAGCCAAATGGAGTTGTTCTCACACAAGAACCACTCGGCTGATCCTTCTTCAATATGCCCTTCACCAACATGCAGTGTTTCCTTGATTGAATTAGCTCTCACACCAATATTTGCGTCTAGAGCCTTTGCTTTGAGGGCTATCTGAAAACGGCTGTGGCGCTGAAGTTGCCTGCGAATGTGGAGTTGGTGGCATGTGAAACCCGCATGTGGAGTATTCGTTTGTGTGGGATGCTCTACCAGGTTCATTTCAGTCCTAGCCATACAAAGGGCACTAAGCATAGAGTGTGAAAACTGAGTTTCCTTGAGAGCTGCTTGGAAGCCTGATGGTGTGTGAAGTTAGTGAGCCAAATGGAGTTGTTCTCCCACAAGAACCACTCGGCTGATCCTTCTTCAATATGCCCTTCACCAACATGCAGTGTTTCCTTGATTGAATTAGCTCTCACACCAATATTTGCGTCTAGAGCCTTTGCATTGAGGGCTATCTGAAAACGGCTGTGGCGCTGAAGTTGCCTGTGAATGTGGAGTTGGTGGCATGTGAAACCCGCATGTGGAGCATTCGTTTGTGTGGGATGCTCTACCAGGTTCATTCCTAGATAATGCACTCAAAGGGCACTAAGCATAGAGTGTGAAAACTGAGTTTCCTTGAGAGCTGCTTGGAAGCCTGATGGTGTGTGAAGTTAGTGAGCCAAATGGAGTTGTTCTCCCACAAGAACCACTCGGCTGATCCTTCTTCAATATGCCCTTCACCAACATGCACTGTTTCCTTGATTGAATTAGCTCTCACACCAATATTTGCGTCTAGAGCCTTTGCTTTGAGGGCTATCTGAAAACGGCTGTGGCGCTGAAGTTGCCTGTCAATGTGGAGTTGGTGGCATGTGAAACCCTCATGTGGAGCATTCGTTTGTGTGGGATGCTGACCAAGCTTCATTTCAGTCCTAGGCACTCAAAGGGCACTAAGCATAGAGTGTGAAAACTGAGTTTCCTTGAGAGCTGCTTGGAAGCCTGATGGTGTGTGAAGTTAGTGAGCCAAATGGAGTTGTTCTCCCACAAGAACCACTCGGCTGATCCTTCTTCAATATGCCCTTCACCAACATGCAGTGTTTCCTTGATTGAATTATCTCTCACACCAATATTTGCGTCTAGAGCCTTTGCTTTGTGGGCTATCTGAAAACGGCTGTGGCGCTGAAGTTGCCTGTGAATGTGGAGTTGGTGGCATGTGAAACCCGCATGTGGAGCATTCGTTTGTGTGGGATGCTCTACCAGTTTCATTTCAGTCCTACCCATACAAAGGGCACTAAGCATAGAGTGTGAAAACTGAGTTTCCTTGAGAGCTGCTTGGAAGCCTGATGGTGTGTGAAGTTAGTGAGCCAAATGGAGTTGTTCTCTCCACAAGAACCACTCGGCTGATCCTTCTTCAATATGTCCTTCACCAACATGCAGTGTTTCCTTGATTGAATTAGCTCTCACACCAATATTTGCGTCTAGAGCCCTTTGCATTGAGGGCTATCTGAAAACGGCTGTGGCGCTGGAAGTTGCCTGTGAATGTGGAGTTGGTGGCATGTGAAACCCGCATGTGAAGCATTCGTTTGTGTGGCATGCTCACTAAGCTTCATTTCAGTCCTAGGTACTCAAAGGGCACTAAGCATAGAGTGTGAAAACTGAGTTTCCTTGAGAGCTGCTTGGAAGCCTGATGGTGTGTGAAGTTAGTGAGCCAAATGGAGTTGTTCTCACACAAGAACCACTCGGCTGATCCTTCTTCAATATGCCCTTCACCAACATGCAGTGTTTCCTTGATTGAATTAGCTCTCACACCAATATTTGCGTCTAGAGCCTTTGCTTTGAGGGCTATCTGAAAACGGCTGTGGCGCTGAAGTTGCCTGCGAATGTGGAGTTGGTGGCATGTGAAACCCGCATGTGGAGTATTCGTTTGTGTGGGATGCTCTACCAGGTTCATTTCAGTCCTAGCCATACAAAGGGCACAAAGCATAGAGTGTGAAACTGAGTTTCCTTGAGAGCTGCTTGGAAGCCTGATGGTGTGTGAAGTTAGTGAGCCAAATGGAGTTGTTCTCCCACAAGAACCACTCGGCTGATCCTTCTTCAATATGCCCTTCACCAACATGCAGTGTTTCCTTGATTGAATTAGCTCTCACACAATATTTGCGTCTAGAGCCTTGCTTTGAGGGCTATCTGAAAACGGCTGTGGCGCTGAAGTTGCCTGTGAATGTGGAGTTGGTGGCATGTGAAACCCGCATGTGGAGCATTCGTTTGTGTGGGATGCTCTACCAGGTTCATTCCTAGATAATGCACTCAAAGGGCACTAAGCATAGAGTGTGAAAACTGAGTTTCCTTGAGAGCTGCTTGGAAGCCTGATGGTGTGTGAAGTTAGTGAGCCAAATGGAGTTGTTCTCCCACAAGAACCACTCGGCTGATCCTTCTTCAATATGCCCTTCACCAACATGCACTGTTTCCTTGATTGAATTAGCTCTCACACCAATATTGCGTCTAGAGCCTTTGCATTGAGGGCTATCTGAAAACGGCTGTGGCGCTGAAGTTGCCTGTGAATGTGGAGTTGGTTGCATGTGAAACCCGCATGTGGAGCATTCGTTTGTGTGGCATGCTCACTAAGCTTCATTTCAGTCCTAGGTACTCAAAGGGCACTAAGCTTAGAGTGTGAAAACTGAGTTTCCTTGAGAGCTGCTTGGAAGCCTGATGGTGTGTGAAGTTAGTGAGCCAAATGGTGAGTTGTTCTCCCACAAGACCACTCGGCTGATCCTTCTTCAATATGCCCTTCACCAACATGCAGTGTTTCCTTGATTGAATTAGCTCTCACACCAATATTTGCGTCTAGAGCCTTTGCTTTGAGGGCTATCTGAAAACGGCTGTGGCGCTGAAGTTGCCTGTGAATGTGGAGTTGGTGGCATGTGAAACCCGCATGTGGAGCATTCGTTTGTGTGTGGGATGCTCTACCAGGTTCATTTCAGTCCTAGCCATACAAAGGGCACTAAGCATAGAGTGTGAAAACTGAGTTTCCTTGAGAGCTGCTTGGAAGCCTGATGGTGTGTGAAGTTAGTGAGCCAAATGGAGTTGTTCTCCCACAAGACCACTCGGCTGATCCTTCTTCAATATGCCCTTCACCAACATGCAGTGTTTCCTTGATTGAATTAGCTCTCACACCAATATTTGCGTCTAGAGCCTTTGCATTGAGGGTTATCTGAAAATGGCTGTGGCGCTGAAGTTGCCTGTGAATGTGGAGTTGGTGGCATGTGAAACCCGCATGTGGAGCATTCGTTTGTGTGGGATGCTCTACCAGGTTCATTTCAGTCCTAGCCATACAAAGGGCACTAAGCATAGAGTGTGAAAACTGAGTTTCCTTGAGAGCTGCTTGGAAGCCTGATGGTGTGTGAAGTTAGTGAGCCAAATGGAGTTGTTCTCCCACAAGAACCACTCGGCTGATCCTTCTTCAATATGCCCTTCACCAACATGCAGTGTTTCCTTGATTGAATTAGCTCTCACACCAATATTTGCGTCTAGAGCCTTTGCTTTGAGGGCTATCTGAAAACGGCTGTGGCGCTGAAGTTGCCTGTGAATGTGGAGTTGGTGGCATGTGAAACCCGCATGTGGAGCATTCGTTTGTGTGGATGCTCTACCAGGTTCATTCCTAGATAATGCACTCAAAGGGCACTAAACATAGAGCGTGAAACCTGAGTTTCTTGAGAGCTGCTTGGAAGCCTGATGGTGTGTGAAGTTAGTGAGCCAAATGGAGTTGTTCTCCCACAAGAACCACTCGGCTGATCCTTCTTCAATATGCCCTTCACCAACATGCAGTGTTTCCTTGATTGAATTAGCTCTCACACCAATATTTGCGTCTAGAGCCTTTGCTTTGAGGGCTATCTGAAAACGGCTGTGGCGCTGAAGTTGCCTGTGAATGTGGAGTTGGTGGCATGTGAAACCCGCATGTGGAGCATTCGTTTATGTGGGATGCTCTCCAAGCTTCATTTCAGTCCTAGGCACTCAAAGGGCACAAAGCATAGAGTTTGAAAACTGAGTTTCCTTGAGAGCTGCTTGGAAGCCTGATGGTGTGTGAAGTTAGTGAGCCAAATGGAGTTGTTCTCCCACAAGAACCACTCGGCTGATCCTTCTTCAATATGCCCTTCACCAACATGCAGTGTTTCCTTGATTGAATTAGCTCTCACACCAATATTTGCGTCTAGAGCCTTTGCATTGAGGGCTATCTGAAAACGGCTGTGGCGCTGAAGTTGCCTGTGAATGTGGAGTTGGTGGCATGTGAAACCCGCATGTGGAGCATTCGTTTGTGTGGGATGCTCTACCAGGTTCATTCCTAGATAATGCACTCAAAGGGCACTAAGCATAGAGTGTGAAAACTGAGTTTCCTTGAGAGCTGCTTGGAAGCCTGATGGTGTGTGAAGTTAGTGAGCCAAATGGAGTTGTTCTCCCACAAGAACCACTCGGCTGATCCTTCTTCAATATGCCCTTCACCAACATGCACTGGTTTCCTTGATTGAATTAGCTCTCACACCAATATTTGCGTCTAGAGCCTTTGCTTTGAGGGCTATCTGAAAACGGCTGTGGCGCTGAAGTTGCCTGTCAATGTGGAGTTGGTGGCATGTGAAACCCTCATGTGGAGCATTCGTTTGTGTGGGATGCTGACCAAGCTTCATTTCAGTCCTAGGCACACAAAGGGCACTAAGCATAGAGTGTGAAAACTGAGTTTCCTTGAGAGCTGCTTGGAAGCCTGATGGTGTGTGAAGTTAGTGAGCCAAATGGAGTTGTTCTCCCACAAGAACCACTCGGCTGATCCTTCTTCAATATGCCCTTCACCAACATGCAGTGTTTCCTTGATTGAATTATCTCTCACACCAATATTTGCGTCTAGAGCCTTTGCTTTGTGGGCTATCTGAAAACGGCTGTGGCGCTGAAGTTGCCTGTGAATGTGGAGTTGGTGGCATGTGAAACCCGCATGTGGAGCATTCGTTTGTGTGGGATGCTCTACCAGTTTCATTTCAGTCCTACCCATACAAAAGGCACTAAGCATAGAGTGTGAAACCTGAGTTTCCTTGAGAGCTGCTTGGAAGCCTGATGGTGTGTGAAGTTAGTGAGCCAAATGGAGTTGTTCTCCCACAAGAACCACTCGGCTGATCCTTCTTCAATATGCCCTTCACCAACATGCAGTGTTTCCTTGATTGAATTATCTCTCACACCAATATTTGCGTCTAGAGCCTTTGCATTGAGGGCTATCTGAAAACGGCTGTGGCGCTGAAGTTGCCTGTGAATGTGGAGTTGGTGGCATGTGAAACCCGCATGTGGAGCATTCGTTTGTGTGGCATGCTCACTAAGTTTCATTTCAGTCCTAGGTTACTAAAGGGCACTAAGCATAGAGTGTGAAAACTGAGTTTCCTTGAGAGCTGCTTGGAAGCCTGATGGTGTGTGAAGTTTAGTGAGCCAAATGGAGTTGTTCTCCCACAAGAACCACTCGGCTGATCCTTCTTCAATATGCCCTTCACCAACATGCAGTGTTTCCTTGATTGAATTAGCTCTCACACCAATATTTGCGTCTTAGAGCCTTTGCTTTGAGGGCTATCTGAAAACGGCTGTGGCGCTGAAGTTGCCTGCGAATGTGGAGTTGGTGGCATGTGAAACCCGCATGTGGAGTATTCGTTTGTGTGGGATGCTCTACCCAGGTTCATTTCAGTCCTAGCCATACAAAGGGCACTAAGCATAGAGTGTGAAAACTGAGTTTCCTTGAGAGCTGCTTGGAAGCCTGATGGTGTGTGAAGTTAGTGAGCCAAATGGAGTTGTTCTCCCACAAGAACCACTCGGCTGATCCTTCTTCAATATGCCCTTCACCAACATGCAGTGTTTCCTTGATTGAATTAGCTCTCACACCAATATTTGCGTCTAAGAAAGCCTTTGCTTTGAGGGCTATCTGGAAAACGGCTGTGGCGCTGAAGTTGCCTGTGAATGTGGAGTTGGTGGCATGTGAAACCCGCATGTGGAGCATTCGTTTGTGTGGGATGCTCTACCAGGTTCATTTCAGTCCTAGCCACACAAAGGGCACTAAGCATAGAGTGTGAAAACTGAGTTTCCTTGAGAGCTGCTTGGAAGCCTGATGGTGTGTGAAGTTAGTGAGCCAAATGGAGTTGTTCTCCCACAAGAACCACTCGGCTGATCCTTCTTCAATATGCCCTTCACCAACATGCAGTGTTTCCTTGATTGAATTAGCTCTCACACCAATATTTGCGTCTAGAGCCTTTGCTTTGAGGGCTATCTGAAAACGGCTGTGGCGCTGAAGTTGCCTGTGAATGTGGAGTTGGTGGCATGTGAAACCCGCATGTGGAGCATTCGTTTGTGTGGGATGCTCTACCAGGTTCATTCCTAGATAATGCACTCAAAGGGCACTAAGCATAGAGTGTGAAAACTGAGTTTCCTTGAGAGCTGCTTGGAAGCCTGATGGTGTGTGAAGTTAGTGAGCCAAATGGAGTTGTTCTCCCACAAGAACCACTCGGCTGATCCTTCTTCAATATGCCCTTCACCAACATGCACTGTTTTCCCTTGATTGAATTAGCTCTCACACCAATATTTGCGTCTAGAGCCTTTGCATTGAGGGCTATCTGAAAACGGCTGTGGCGCTGAAGTTGCCTGTGAATGTGGAGTTGGTTGCATGTGAAACCCGCATGTGGAGCATTCGTTTGTGTGGCATGCTCACTAAGCTTCATTTCAGTCCTAGGTACTCAAAGGGCAACTAAGCATAGAGTGTGAAAACTGAGTTTCCTTGAGAGCTGCTTGGAAGCCTGATGGTGTGTGTGAAGTTAGTGAGCCAAATGGAGTTGTTCTCCCACCATGAACACTCGGCTGATCCTTCTTCAATATGCCCTTCACCAACATGCAGTGTTTCCTTGATTGAATTAGCTCTCACACCAATATTTGCGTCTAGAGCCTTTGCTTTGAGGGCTATCTGAAAACGGCTGTGGCGCTGAAGTTGCCTGTGAATGTGGAGTTGGTGGCATGTGAAACCCGCATGTGGAGCATTCGTTTGTGGTGGGATGCTCTACCAGGTTCATTTCAGTCCTAGCCATACAAAGGGCACTAAGCATAGAGTGTGAAAACTGAGTTTCCTTGAGAGCTGCTTGGAAGCCTGATGGGTGTGTGAAGTTAGTGAGCCAAATGGAGTTGTTCTCCACAAAGAACCACTCGGCTGATCCTTCTTCAATATGCCCTTCACCAACATGCAGTGTTTCCTTGATTGAATTAGCTCTCACACCAATATTTGCGTCTAGAGCCTTTGCATTTGAGGGTTATCTGAAAATGGCTGTGGCGCTGAAGTTGCCTGTGAATGTGGAGTTGGTGGCATGTGAAACCCGCATGTGGAGCATTCGTTTGTGTGGGATGCTCTACCAGGTTCATTCCTAGATAATGCACTCAAAGGGCACTAAGCATAGAGTGTGAAAACTGAGTTTCCTTGAGAGCTGCTTGGAAGCCTGATGGTGTGTGAAGTTAGTGAGCCAAATGGAGTTGTTCTCCCACAAGAACCACTCGGCTGATCCTTCTTCAATATGCCCTTCACCAACATGCAGTGTTTCCTTGATTGAATTAGCTCTCACACCAATATTTGCGTCTAGAGCCTTTGCTTTGAGGGCTATCTGAAAACGGCTGTGGCGCTGAAGTTGCCTGTGAATGTGGAGTTGGTGGCATGTGAAACCCGCTGTGGAGCATTCGTTTATGTGGGATGCTCTCCAAGCTTCATTTCAGTCCTAGGCACTCAAAGGGCACAAAGCATAGAGTTTGAAAACTGAGTTTCCTTGAGAGCTGCTTGGAAGCCTGATGGTGTGTGAAGTTAGTGAGCCAAATGGAGTTGTTCTCCCACAAGAACCACTCGGCTGATCCTTCTTCAATATGCCCTTCACCAACATGCAGTGTTTCCTTGATTGAATTAGCTCTCACACCAATATTTGCGTCTAGAGCCTTTGCATTGAGGGCTATCTGAAAACGGCTGTGGCGCTGAAGTTGCCTGTGAATGTGGAGTTGGTGGCATGTGAAACCCGCATGTGGAGCATTCGTTTGTGTGGGATGCTCTACCAGGTTCATTCCTAGATAATGCACTCAAAGGGCACTAAGCATAGAGTGTGAAAACTGAGTTTCCTTGAGAGCTGCTTGGAAGCCTGATGGTGTGTGAAGTTAGTGAGCCAAATGGAGTTGTTCTCCCACAAGAACCACTCGGCTGATCCTTCTTCAATATGCCCTTCACCAACATGCACTGTTTCCTTGATTGAATTAGCTCTCACACCAATATTTGCGTCTAGAGCCTTTGCTTTGAGGGCTATCTGAAAACGGCTGTGGCGCTGAAGTTGCCTGTGAATGTGGAGTTGGTGGCATGTGAAACCCGCATGTGGAGCATTCGTTTGTGTGGGATGCTGACCAAGCTTCATTTCAGTCCTAGGCACACAAAGGGCACTAAGCATAGAGTGTGAAAACTGAGTTTCCTTGAGAGCTGCTTGGAAGCCTGATGGTGTGTGAAGTTAGTGAGCCAAATGGAGTTGTTCTCCCACAAGAACCACTCGGCTGATCCTTCTTCAATATGCCCTTCACCAACATGCAGTGTTTCCTTGATTGAATTATCTCTCACACCAATATTTGCGTCTAGAGCCTTTGCTTTGTGGGCTATCTGAAAACGGCTGTGGCGCTGAAGTTGCCTGTGAATGTGGAGTTGGTGGCATGTGAAACCCGCATGTGGAGCATTCGTTTGTGTGGGATGCTCTACCAGTTTCATTTCAGTCCTACCCATACAAAGGGCACTAAGCATAGAGTGTGAAAACTGAGTTTCCTTGAGAGCTGCTTGGAAGCCTGATGGTGTGTGAAGTTAGTGAGCCAAATGGAGTTGTTCTCCCACAAGAACCACTCGGCTGATCCTTCTTCAATATGCCCTTCACCAACATGCAGTGTTTCCTTGATTGAATTAGCTCTCACACCAATATTTGCGTCTAGAGCCTTTGTATTGAGGGCTATCTGAAAACGGCTGTGGCGCTGAAGTTGCCTGTGAATGTGGAGTTGGTGGCATGTGAAACCCGCATGTGAAGCATTCGTTTGTGTGGCATGCTCACTAAGCTTCATTTCAGTCCTAGGTACTCAAAGGGCACTAAGCATAGAGTGTGAAAACTGAGTTTCCTTGAGAGCTGCTTGGAAGCCTGATGGTGTGTGAAGTTAGTGAGCCAAATGGAGTTGTTCTCACACAAGAACCACTCGGCTGATCCTTCTTCAATATGCCCTTCACCAACATGCAGTGTTTCCTTGATTGAATTAGCTCTCACACCAATATTTGCGTCTAGAGCCTTTGCTTTGAGGGCTATCTGAAAACGGCTGTGGCGCTGAAGTTGCCTGTGAATGTGGAGTTGGTGGCATGTGAAACCCGCATGTGGAGTATTCGTTTGTGTGGGATGCTCTACCAGGTTCATTTCAGTCCTAGCCATACAAAGGGCACTAAGCATAGAGTGTGAAAACTGAGTTTCCTTGAGAGCTGCTTGGAAGCCTGATGGTGTGTGAAGTTAGTGAGCCAAATGGAGTTGTTCTCCCACAAGAACCACTCGGCTGATCCTTCTTCAATATGCCCTTCACCAACATGCAGTGTTTCCTTGATTGAATTAGCTCTCACACCAATATTTGCGTCTAGAGCCTTTGCTTTGAGGGCTATCTGAAAACGGCTGTGGCGCTGAAGTTGCCTGTGAATGTGGAGTTGGTGGCATGTGAAACCCGCATGTGGAGCATTCGTTTGTGTGGGATGCTCTACCAGGTTCATTCCTAGATAATGCACTCAAAGGGCACTAAGCATAGAGTGTGAAAACTGAGTTTCCTTGAGAGCTGCTTGGAAGCCTGATGGTGTGTGAAGTTAGTGAGCCAAATGGAGTTGTTCTCCCACAAGAACCACTCGGCTGATCCTTCTTCAATATGCCCTTCACCAACATGCACTGT
Source organism: Ochotona princeps (assembly GCF_030435755.1). Taxonomy (NCBI): domain Eukaryota; kingdom Metazoa; phylum Chordata; class Mammalia; order Lagomorpha; family Ochotonidae; genus Ochotona; species Ochotona princeps. The sequence goes on along the minus strand of NW_026698704.1, from coordinate 18,647 downwards.
TTCCTTGATTGAATTAGCTCTCACACCAATATTTGCGTCTAGAGCCTTTGCATTGAGTGCTATCTGAAAACGGCTGTGGCGCTGAAGTTGCCTGTGAATGTGGAGTTGGTTGCATGTGAAACCCGCATGTGGAGCATTCGTTTGTGTGGCATGCTCACTAAGCTTCATTTCAGTCCTAGGTACTCAAAGGGCACTAAGCATAGAGTGTGAAAACTGAGTTTCCTTGAGAGCTGCTTGGAAGCCTGATGGTGTGTGAAGTTAGTGAGCCAAATGGAGTTGTTCTCCCACAAGAACCACTCGGCTGATCCTTCTTCAATATGCCCTTCACCAACATGCAGTGTTTCCTTGATTGAATTAGCTCTCACACCAATATTTGCGTCTAGAGCCTTTGCATTGAGGGTTATCTGAAAATGGCTGTGGCGCTGAAGTTGCCTGTGAATGTGGAGTTGGTGGCATGTGAAACCCGCATGTGGAGCATTCGTTTGTGTGGGATGCTCTACCAGGTTCATTCCTAGATAATGCACTCAAAGGGCACTAAGCATAGAGTGTGAAAACTGAGTTTCCTTGAGAGCTGCTTGGAAGCCTGATGGTGTGTGAAGTTAGTGAGCCAAATGGAGTTGTTCTCCCACAAGAACCACTCGGCTGATCCTTCTTCAATATGCCCTTCACCAACATGCAGTGTTTCCTTGATTGAATTAGCTCTCACACCAATATTTGCGTCTAGAGCCTTTGCATTGAGGGCTATCTGAAAACGGCTGTGGCGCTGAAGTTGCCTGTGAATGTGGAGTTGGTGGCATGTGAAACCCGCATGTGGAGCATTCGTTTGTGTCGCTAACCAAGCTCTACCAGGTTCATTCCTAGATAATGCACTCAAAGGGCACTAAGCATAGAGCGTGAAACCTAATTTTCTTTGAGAGCTGCTTGGAAGCCTGATGGTGTGTGAAGTTAGTGAGCCAAATGGAGTTGTTCTCCCACAAGAACCACTCGGCTGATCCTTCTTCAATATGCCCTTCACCAACATGCAGTGTTTCCTTGATTGAATTAGCTCTCACACCAATATTTGCGTCTAGAGCCTTTGCATTGAGGGCTATCTGAAAATGGCTGTGGCGCTGAAGTTGCCTGTGAATGTGGAGTTGGTGGCATGTGAAACCCGCATGTGGAGCATTCGTTTGTGTGGGATGCTCTACCAGGTTCATTTCAGTCCTAGCCATACAAAGGGCACTAAGCATAGAGTGTGAAAACTGAGTTTCCTTGAGAGCTGCTTGGAAGCCTGATGGTGTGTGAAGTTAGTGAGCCAAATGGAGTTGTTCTCCCACAAGAACTACTCGGCTGATCCTTCTTCAATATGCCCTTCACCAACATGCAGTGTTTCCTTGATTGAATTAGCTCTCACACCAATATTTGGGTCTAGAGCCTTTGCTTTGAGGGCTATCTGAAAACGGCTGTGGCGCTGAAGTTGCCTGTGAATGTGGAGTTGGTGGCATGTGAAACCCGCATGTGGAGCATTCGTTTGTGTGGGATGCTGACCAAGCTTCATTTCAGTCCTAGCCATACAAAGGGCACTAAGCATAGAGTGTGAAAACTGAGTTTCCTTGAGAGCTGCTTGGAAGCCTGATGGTGTGTGAAGTTAGTGAGCCAAATGGAGTTGTTCTCCCACAAGAACCACTCGGCTGATCCTTCTTCAATATGCCCTTCACCAACATGCAGTGTTTCCTTGATTGAATTAGCTCTCACACCAATATTTGCGTCTAGAGCCTTTGCTTTGAGGGCTATCTGAAAACGGCTGTGGCGCTGAAGTTGCCTGTGAATGTGGAGTTGGTGGCATGTGAACCCGCATGTGGAGCATTCGTTTGTGTGGGATGCTCTACCAGGTTCATTCCTAGATAATGCACTCAAAGGGCACTAAACATAGAGCGTGAAACCTGAGTTTCCTTGAGAGCTGCTTGGAAGCCTGATGGTGTGTGAAGTTAGTGAGCCAAATGGAGTTGTTCTCCCACAAGAACCACTCGGCTGATCCTTCTTCAATATGCCCTTCACCAACATGCAGTGTTTCCTTGATTGAATTAGCTCTCACACCAATATTTGCTTCTAGAGCCTTTGCTTTGAGGGCTATCTGAAAACGGCTGTGGCGCTGAAGTTGCCTGTGAATGTGGAGTTGGTGGCATGTGAAACCCGCATGTGGAGCATTCGTTTGTGTGGCATGCTCTACCAGGTTCATTCCTAGATAATGCACTCAAAGGGCACTAAGCATAGAGTGTGAAAACTGAGTTTCCTTGAGAGCTGCTTGGAAGCCTGATGGTGTGTGAAGTTAGTCAGCCAAATGGAGTTGTTCTCCCACAAGAACCACTCGGCTGATCCTTCTTCAATATGCCCTTCACCAACATGCAGTGTTTCCTTGATTGAATTAGCTCTCACACCAATATTTGCGTCTAGAGCCTTTGCATTGAGGGCTATCTGAAAACGGCTGTGGCGCTGAAGTTGCCTGTGAATGTGGAGTTGGTGGCATGTGAAACCCGCATGTGGAGCATTCGTTTGTGTGGCATGCTCTACCAGGTTCATTTCAGTCCTAGCCATACAAAGGGCACTAAGCATAGAGTGTGAAAACTGAGTTTCCTTGAGAGCTGCTTGGAAGCCTGATGGTGTGTGAAGTTAGTGAGCCAAATGGAGTTGTTCTCCCACAAGAACCACTCGGCTGATCCTTCTTCAATATGCCCTTCACCAACATGCAGTGTTTCCTTGATTGAATTAGCTCTCACACCAATATTTGCGTCTAGAGCCTTTGCATTGAGGGCTATCTGAAAACGGCTGTGGCGCTGAAGTTGCCTGTGAATGTGGAGTTGGTGGCATGTGAAACCCGCATGTGGAGCATTCGTTTGTGTGGGATGCTCACCAAGCTTCTTTTCAGTCCTAGGCACTCAAAGGGCACTAAGCATAGAGTGTGAAAACTGAGTTTCCTTGAGAGCTGCTTGGAAGCCTGATGGTGTGTGAAGTTAGTGAGCCAAATGGAGTTGTTCTCCCACAAGAACCACTCGGCTGATCCTTCTTCAATATGCCCTTCACCAACATGCAGTGTTTCCTTGATTGAATTAGCTCTCACACCAATATTTGCGTCTAGAGCCTTTGCATTGAGGGCTATCTGAAAACGGCTGTGGCGCTGAAGTTGCCTGTGAATGTGGAGTTGGTGGCATGTGAAACCCGCATGTGGAGCATTCGTTTATGTGGGATGCTCACCAAGCTTCTTTTCAGTCCTAGGCACTCAAAGGGCACTAAGCATAGAGTGTGAAAACTGAGTTTCCTTGAGAGCTGCTTGGAAGCCTGATGGTGTGTGAAGTTAGTGAGCCAAATGGAGTTGTTCTCCCACAAGAACCACTCGGCTGATCCTTCTTCAATATGCCCTTCACCAACATGCAGTGTTTCCTTGATTGAATTAGCTCTCACACCAATATTTGCGTCTAGAGCCTTTGCATTGAGGGCTATCTGAAAACGGCTGTGGCGCTGAAGTTGCCTGTGAATGTGGAGTTGGTGGCATGTGAAACCCGCATGTGGAGCATTCGTTTGTGTGGGATGCTCTACCAGGTTCATTTCAGTCCTAGCCATACAAAGGGCACTAAGCATAGAGTGTGAAAACTGAGTTTCCTTGAGAGCTGCTTGGAAGCCTGATGGTGTGTGAAGTTAGTGAGCCAAATGGAGTTGTTCTCCCACAAGAACCACTCGGCTGATCCTTCTTCAATATGCCCTTCACCAACATGCAGTGTTTCCTTGATTGAATTAGCTCTCACACCAATATTTGCGTCTAGAGCCTTTGCTTTGAGGGCTATCTGAAAACGGCTGTGGCGCTGAAGTTGCCTGTGAATGTGGAGTTGGTGGCATGTGAAACCCGCATGTGGAGCATTCGTTTGTGTGGGATGCTCTACCAGGTTCATTCCTAGATAATGCACTCAAAGGGCACTAAACATAGAGCGTGAAACCTGAGTTTCCTTGAGAGCTGCTTGGAAGCCTGATGGTGTGTGAAGTTAGTGAGCCAAATGGAGTTGTTCTCCCACAAGAACCACTCGGCTGATCCTTCTTCAATATGCCCTTCACCAACATGCAGTGTTTCCTTGATTGAATTAGCTCTCACACCAATATTTGCGTCTAGAGCCTTTGCATTGAGGGCTATCTGAAAATGGCTGTGGCGCTGAAGTTGCCTGTGAATGTGGAGTTGGTGGCATGTGAAACCGGCATGTGGAGCATTCGTTTGTGTGGGATGCTCTACCAGGTTCATTTCAGTCCTAGCCATACTAAGGGCACTAAGCATAGAGTGTGAAAACTGAGTTTCCTTGAGAGCTGCTTGGAAGCCTGATGGTGTGTGAAGTTAGTGAGCCAAATGGAGTTGTTCTCCCACAAGAACCACTCGGCTGATCCTTCTTCAATATGCCCTTCACCAACATGCAGTGTTTCCTTGATTGAATTAGCTCTCACACCAATATTTGCGTCTAGAGCCTTTGCATTGAGGGCTATCTGAAAACGGCTGTGCCGCTGAAGTTGCCTGTGAATGTGGAGTTGGTGGCATGTGAAACCCGCATGTGGAGCATTCGTTTATGTGGGATGCTCACCAAGCTTCTTTTCAGTCCTAGGCACTCAAAGGGCACTAAGCATAGAGTGTGAAAACTGAGTTTCCTTGAGAGCTGCTTGGAAGCCTGATGGTGTGTGAAGTTAGTGAGCCAAATGGAGTTGTTCTCCCACAAGAACCACTCGGCTGATCCTTCTTCAATATGCCCTTCACCAACATGCAGTGTTTCCTTGATTGAATTAGCTCTCACACCAATATTTGCGTCTAGAGCCTTTGCATTGAGGGCTATCTGAAAACGGCTGTGGCGCTGAAGTTGCCTGTGAATGTGGAGTTGGTGGCATGTGAAACCCGCATGTGGAGCATTCGTTTGTGTGGGATGCTCTACCAGGTTCATTTCAGTCCTAGCCATACAAAGGGCACTAAGCATAGAGTGTGAAAACTGAGTTTCCTTGAGAGCTGCTTGGAAGCCTGATGGTGTGTGAAGTTAGTGAGCCAAATGGAGTTGTTCTCCCACAAGAACCACTCGGCTGATCCTTCTTCAATATGCCCTTCACCAACATGCAGTGTTTCCTTGATTGAATTAGCTCTCACACCAATATTTGCGTCTAGAGCCTTTGCATTGAGGGCTATCTGAAAACGGCTGTGGCGCTGAAGTTGCCTGTGAATGTGGAGTTGGTGGCATGTGAAACCCGCATGTGGAGCATTCGTTTGTGTGGGATGCTCACCAAGCTTCTTTTCAGTCCTAGGCACTCAAAGGGCACTAAGCATAGAGTGTGAAAACTGAGTTTCCTTGAGAGCTGCTTGGAAGCCTGATGGTGTGTGAAGTTAGTGAGCCAAATGGAGTTGTTCTCCCACAAGAACCACTCGGCTGATCCTTCTTCAATATGCCCTTCACCAACATGCAGTGTTTCCTTGATTGAATTAGCTCTCACACCAATATTTGCGTCTAGAGCCTTTGCATTGAGGGCTATCTGAAAACGGCTGTGGCGCTGAAGTTGCCTGTGAATGTGGAGTTGGTGGCATGTGAAACCCGCATGTGGAGCATTCGTTTGTGTGGGATGCTCTACCAGGTTCATTTCAGTCCTAGCCATACAAAGGGCACTAAGCATAGAGTGTGAAAACTGAGTTTCCTTGAGAGCTGCTTGGAAGCCTGATGGTGTGTGAAGTTAGTGAGCCAAATGGAGTTGTTCTCCCACAAGAACCACTCGGCTGATCCTTCTTCAATATGCCCTTCACCAACATGCAGTGTTTCCTTGATTGAATTAGCTCTCACACCAATATTTGCGTCTAGAGCCTTTGCTTTGAGGGCTATCTGAAAACGGCTGTGGCGCTGAAGTTGCCTGCGAATGTGGAGTTGGTGGCATGTGAAACCCGCATGTGGAGCATTCGTTTGTGTGGGATGCTCTACCAGATTCATTCCTAGATAATGCACTCAAAGGGCACTAAGCATAGAGTGTGAAAACTGAGTTTTCTATAGAGCTGCTTGGAAGCCTGATGGTGTGTGAAGTTAGTGAGCCAAATGGAGTTGTTCTCCCACAAGAGCCACTAGGCTGATCCTTCTTCAATATGCCCTTCACTAACATGCAGTGTTTCCTTGATTGAATTAGCTCTCACACCAATATTTGCGTCTAGAGCCTTTGCTTTGAGGGCTATCTGAAAACGGCTGTGGCGCTAAAGTTGCCTGTGAATGTGGAGTTGGTGGCATGTGAAACCCGCATGTGGAGCATTCGTTTGTGTGGGATGCTCTACCAGGTTCATTCCTAGATAATGCACTCAAAGGGCACTAAGCATAGAGTGTGAAAACTGAGTTTCCTTGAGAGCTGCTTGGAAGCCTGATGGTGTGTGAAGTTAGTGAGCCAAATGGAGTTGTTCTCCCACAAGAACCACTCGGCTGATCCTTCTTCAATATGCCCTTCACCAACATGCAGTGTTTCCTTGATTGAATTAGCTCTCACACCAATATTTGCGTCTAGAGCCTTTGCATTGAGGGCTATCTGAAAACGGCTGTGGCGCTGAAGTTGCCTGTGAATGTGGAGTTGGTGGCATGTGAAACCCGCATGTGGAGCATTCATTTGTGTGGCTGACCAGGCTCTACCAGGTTCATTCCTAGATAATGCTCTCAAAGGGCACTAAACATAGAGCGTGAAACCTGAGTTTCCTTGAGAGCTGCTTGGAAGCCTGATGGTGTGTGAAGTTAGTGAGCCAAATGGAGTTGTTCTCCCACAAGAACCACTCGGCTGATCCTTCTTCAATATGCCCTTCACCAACATGCAGTGTTTCCTTGATTGAATTAGCTCTCACACCAATATTTGCGTCTAGAGCCTTTGCATTGAGGGCTATCTGAAAACGGCTGTGGCGCTGAAGTTGCCTGTCAATGTGGAGTTGGTGGCATGTGAAACCCGCATGTGGAGCATTCGTTTGTGTGGGATGCTCTACCAGGTTCATTTCAGTCCTAGCCATACAAAGGGCACTAAGCATAGAGTGTGAAAACTGAGTTTCCTTGAGAGCTGCTTGGAAGCCTGATGGTGTGTGAAGTTAGTGAGCCAAATGGAGTTGTTCTCCCACAAGAACCACTCGGCTGATCCTTCTTCAATATGCCCTTCACCAACATGCAGTGTTTCCTTGATTGAATTAGCTCTCACACCAATATTTGCGTCTAGAGCCTTTGCATTGAGTGCTATCTGAAAACGGCTGTGGCGCTGAAGTTGCCTGTGAATGTGGAGTTGGTGGCATGTGAAACCCGCATGTGGAGCATTCGTTTATGTGGGAAGCTCTCCAAGCTTCATTTCAGTCCTAGGCACTCAAAGGGCACAAAGCATAGAGTTTGAAAACTGAGTTTCCTTGAGAGCTGCTTGGAAGCCTGATGGTGTGTGAAGTTAGTGAGCCAAATGGAGTTGTTCTCCCACAAGAACCACTCGGCTGATCCTTCTTCAATATGCCCTTCACCAACATGCAGTGTTTCCTTGATTGAATTAGCTCTCACACCAATATTTGCGTCTAGAGCCTTTGCATTGAGGGCTATCTGAAAACGGCTGTGGCGCTGAAGTTGCCTGTGAATGTGGAGTTGGTGGCATGTGAAACCCGCATGTGGAGCATTCGTTTGTGTGGGATGCTCTACCAGGTTCATTCCTAGATAATGCACTCAAAGGGCACTAAGCATAGAGTGTGAAAACTGAGTTTCCTTGAGAGCTGCTTGGAAGCCTGATGGTGTGTGAAGTTAGTGAGCCAAATGGAGTTGTTCTCCCACAAGAACCACTCGGCTGATCCTTCTTCAATATGCCCTTCACCAACATGCAGTGTTTCCTTGATTGAATTAGCTCTCACACCAATATTTGCGTCTAGAGCCTTTGCTTTGAGGGCTATCTGAAAACGGCTGTGGCGCTGAAGTTGCCTGTGAATGTGGAGTTGGTGGCATGTGAAACCCGCATGTGGAGCATTCGTTTGTGTGGGATGCTCTACCAGGTTCATTCCTAGATAATGCACTCAAAGGGCACTAAGCATAGAGTGTGAAAACTGAGTTTCCTTGAGAGCTGCTTGGAAGCCTGATGGTGTGTGAAGTTAGTGAGCCAAATGGAGTTGTTCTCCCACAAGAACCACTCGGCTGATCCTTCTTCAATATGCCCTTCACCAACATGCAGTGTTTCCTTGATTGAATTAGCTCTCACACCAATATTTGCGTCTAGAGCCTTTGCATTGAGGGCTATCTGAAAACGGCTGTGGCGCTGAAGTTGCCTGTGAATGTGGAGTTGGTGGCATGTGAAACCCGCATGTGGAGCATTCGTTTATGTGGGATGCTCTCCAAGCTTCATTTCAGTCCTAGGCACTCAAAGGGCACAAAGCATAGAGTTTGAAAACTGAGTTTCCTTGAGAGCTGCTTGGAAGCCTGATGGTGTGTGAAGTTAGTGAGCCAAATGGAGTTGTTCTCCCACAAGAACCACTCGGCTGATCCTTCTTCAATATGCCCTTCACCAACATGCAGTGTTTCCTTGATTGAATTAGCTCTCACACCAATATTTGCGTCTAGAGCCTTTGCATTGAGGGCTATCTGAAAACGGCTGTGGCGCTGAAGTTGCCTGTGAATGTGGAGTTGGTGGCATGTGAAACCCGCATGTGGAGCATTCGTTTGTGTGGGATGCTCTACCAGGTTCATTCCTAGATAATGCACTCAAAGGGCACTAAGCATAGAGTGTGAAAACTGAGTTTCCTTGAGAGCTGCTTGGAAGCCTGATGGTGTGTGAAGTTAGTGAGCCAAATGGAGTTGTTCTCCCACAAGAACCACTCGGCTGATCCTTCTTCAATATGCCCTTCACCAACATGCAGTGTTTCCTTGATTGAATTAGCTCTCACACCAATATTTGCGTCTAGAGCCTTTGCTTTGAGGGCTATCTGAAAACGGCTGTGGCGCTGAAGTTGCCTGTGAATGTGGAGTTGGTGGCATGTGAAACCCGCATGTGGAGCATTCGTTTGTGTGGGATGCTCTACCAGGTTCATTCCTAGATAATGCACTCAAAGGGCACTAAGCATAGAGTGTGAAAACTGAGTTTCCTTGAGAGCTGCTTGGAAGCCTGATGGTGTGTGAAGTTAGTGAGCCAAATGGAGTTGTTCTCCCACAAGAACCATTCGGCTGATCCTTCTTCAATATGCCCTTCACCAACATGCAGTGTTTCCTTGATTGAATTAGCTCTCACACCAATATTTGCGTCTAGAGCCTTTGCATTGAGGGCTATCTGAAAACGGCTGTGGCGCTGAAGTTGCCTGTGAATGTGGAGTTGGTGGCATGTGAAACCCGCATGTGGAGCATTCGTTTATGTGGGATGCTCTCCAAGCTTCATTTCAGTCCTAGGCACTCAAAGGGCACTAAGCATAGAGTGTGAAAACTGAGTTTCCTTGAGAGCTGCTTGGAAGCCTGATGGTGTGTGAAGTTAGTGAGCCAAATGGAGTTGTTCTCCCACAAGAACCACTCGGCTGATCCTTCTTCAATATGCCCTTCACCAACATGCAGTGTTTCCTTGATTGAATTAGCTCTCACACCAATATTTGCGTCTAGAGCCTTTGCATTGAGGGCTATCTGAAAACGGCTGTGGCGCTGAAGTTGCCTGTGAATGTGGAGTTGGTGGCATGTGAAACCTGCATGTGGAGCATTCGTTTGTGTGGGATGCTCTACCAGGTTCATTCCTAGATAATGCACTCAAAGGGCACTAAGCATAGAGTGTGAAAACTGAGTTTCCTTGAGAGCTGCTTGGAAGCCTGATGGTGTGTGAAGTTAGTGAGCCAAATGGAGTTGTTCTCCCACAAGATCCACTCGGCTGATCCTTCTTCAATATGCCCTTCACCAACATGCAGTGTTTCCTTGAATGAATTAGCTCTCACACCAATATTTACGTCTAGAGCCTTTGCATTGAGGGCTATCTGAAAACGGCTGTGGCGCTGAAGTTGCCTGTGAATGTGGAGTTGGTGGCATGTGAAACCCGCATGTGGAGCATTCGTTAGTGTGGGATGCTCTACCAGGTTCATTCCTAGATAATGCACTCAAAGGGCACTAAGCATAGAGCGTGAAACCTGAGTTTCCTTGAGAGCTGCTTGGAAGCCTGATGGTGTGTGAAGTTAGTGAGCCAAATGGAGTTGTTCTCCCACAAGAACCACTCGGCTGATCCTTCTTCAATATGCCCTTCACCAACATGCAGTGTTTCCTTGATTGAATTAGCTCTCACACCAATATTTGCGTCTAGAGCCTTTGCATTGAGGGCTATCTGAAAACGGCTGTGGCGCTGAAGTTGCCTGTGAATGTGGAGTTGGTGGCATGTGAAACCCGCATGTGGAGCATTCGTTTGTGTGGGATGCTCTACCAGGTTCATTTCATTCCTAGCCATACAAAGGGCACTAAGCATAGAGTGTGAAAACTGAGTTTCCTTGAGAGCTGCTTGGAAGCCTGATGGTGTGTGAAGTTAGAGAGCCAAATGGAGTTGTTCTCCCACAAGAACCACTCGGCTGATCCTTCTTCAATATGCCCTTCACCAACATGCAGTGTTTCCTTGATTGAATTAGCTCTCACACCAATATTTGCGTCTAGAGCCTTTGCTTTGAGGGCTATCTGAAAACGGCTGTGGCGCTGAAGTTGCCTGCGAATGTGGAGTTGGTGGCATGTGAAACCCGCATGTGGAGCATTCGTTTGTGTGGGATGCTCTACCAGGTTCATTCCTAGATAATGCACTCAAAGGGCACTAAGCATAGAGTGTGAAAACTGAGTTTTCTATAGAGCTGCTTGGAAGCCTGATGGTGTGTGAAGTTAGTGAGCCAAATGGAGTTGTTCTCCCACAAGAGCCACTCGGCTGATCCTTCTTCAATATGCCCTTCACTAACATGCAGTGTTTCCTTGATTGAATTAGCTCTCACACCAATATTTGCGTCTAGAGCCTTTGCTTTGAGGGCTATCTGAAAACGGCTGTGGCGCTGAAGTTGCCTGTGAATGTGGAGTTGGTGGCATGTGAAACCCGCATGTGGAGCATTCGTTTGTGTGGGATGCTCTACCAGGTTCATTCCTAGATAATGCACTCAAAGGGCACTAAGCATAGAGTTTGAAAACTGAGTTTCCTTGAGAGCTGCTTGGAAGCCTGATGGTGTGTGAAGTTAGTGAGCCAAATGGAGTTGTTCTCCCACAAGAACCACTCGGCTGATCCTTCTTCAATATGCCCTTCACCAACATGCAGTGTTTCCTTGATTGAATTAGCTCTCACACCAATATTTGCGTCTAGAGCCTTTGCATTGAGGGCTATCTGAAAACGGCTGTGGCGCTGAAGTTGCCTGTGAATGTGGAGTTGGTGGCATTGAAACCCGCATGTGGAGCATTCGTTTGTGTGGGATGCTCTACCAGGTTCATTCCTAGATAATGCACTCAAAGGGCACTAAGCATAGAGTGTGAAAACTGAGTTTCCTTGAGAGCTGCTTGGAAGCCTGATGGTGTGTGAAGTTAGTGAGCCAAATGGAGTTGTTCTCCCACAAGAACCACTCGGCTGATCCTTCTTCAATATGCCCTTCACCAACATGCAGTGTTTCCTTGATTGAATTAGCTCTCACACCAATATTTGCGTCTAGAGCCTTTGCTTTGAGGGCTATCTGAAAACGGCTGTGGCGCTGAAGTTGCCTGTGAATGTGGAGTTGGTGGCATGTGAAACCCGCATGTGGAGCATTCGTTTGTGTGGGATGCTCTACCAGGTTCATTCCTAGATAATGCACTCAAAGGGCACTAAGCATAGAGTGTGAAAACTGAGTTTCCTTGAGAGCTGCTTGGAAGCCTGATGGTGTGTGAAGTTAGTGAGCCAAATGGAGTTGTTCTCCCACAAGAACCACTCGGCTGATCCTTCTTCAATATGCCCTTCACCAACATGCAGTGTTTCCTTGATTGAATTAGCTCTCACACCAATATTTGCGTCTAGAGCCTTTGCATTGAGGGCTATCTGAAAACGGCTGTGGCGCTGAAGTTGCCTGTGAATGTGGAGTTGGTGGCATGTGAAACCCGCATGTGGAGCATTCGTTTATGTGGGATGCTCTCCAAGCTTCATTTCAGTCCTAGGCACTCAAAGGGCACAAAGCATAGAGTTTGAAAACTGAGTTTCCTTGAGAGCTGCTTGGAAGCCTGATGGTGTGTGAAGTTAGTGAGCCAAATGGAGTTGTTCTCCCACAAGAACCACTCGGCTGATCCTTCTTCAATATGCCCTTCACCAACATGCAGTGTTTCCTTGATTGAATTAGCTCTCACACCAATATTTGCGTCTAGAGCCTTTGCATTGAGGGCTATCTGAAAACGGCTGTGGCGCTGAAGTTGCCTGTGAATGTGGAGTTGGTGGCATGTGAAACCCGCATGTGGAGCATTCGTTTGTGTGGGATGCTCTACCAGGTTCATTCCTAGATAATGCACTCAAAGGGCACTAAGCATAGAGTGTGAAAACTGAGTTTCCTTGAGAGCTGCTTGGAAGCCTGATGGTGTGTGAAGTTAGTGAGCCAAATGGAGTTGTTCTCCCACAAGATCCACTCGGCTGATCCTTCTTCAATATGCCCTTCACCAACATGCAGTGTTTCCTTGAATGAATTAGCTCTCACACCAATATTTACGTCTAGAGCCTTTGCATTGAGGGCTATCTGAAAACGGCTGTGGCGCTGAAGTTGCCTGTGAATGTGGAGTTGGTGGCATGTGAAACCCGCATGTGGAGCATTCGTTAGTGTGGGATGCTCTACCAGGTTCATTCCTAGATAATGCACTCAAAGGGCACTAAACATAGAGCGTGAAACCTGAGTTTCCTTGAGAGCTGCTTGGAAGCCTGATGGTGTGTGAAGTTAGTGAGCCAAATGGAGTTGTTCTCCCACAAGAACCACTCGGCTGATCCTTCTTCAATATGCCCTTCACCAACATGCAGTGTTTCCTTGATTGAATTAGTTCTCACACCAATATTTGCGTCTAGAGCCTTTGCATTGAGGGCTATCTGAAAACGGCTGTGGCGCTGAAGTTGCCTGTGAATGTGGAGTTGGTGGCATGTGAAACCCGCATGTGGAGCATTCGTTTGTGTGGGATGCTCTACCAGGTTCATTTCATTCCTAGCCATACAAAGGGCACTAAGCATAGAGTGTGAAAACTGAGTTTCCTTGAGAGCTGCTTGGAAGCCTGATGGTGTGTGAAGTTAGTGAGCCAAATGGAGTTGTTCTCCCACAAGAACCACTCGGCTGATCCTTCTTCAATATGCCCTTCACCAACATGCAGTGTTTCCTTGATTGAATTAGCTCTCACACCAATATTTGCGTCTAGAGCCTTTGCTTTGAGGGCTATCTGAAAACGGCTGTGGCGCTGAAGTTGCCTGTGAATGTGGAGTTGGTGGCATGTGAAACCCGCATGTGGAGCATTCGTTTATGTGGGATGCTCTCCAAGCTTCATTTCAGTCCTAGGCACTCAAAGGGCACAAAGCATAGAGTGTGAAAACTGAGTTTCCTTGAGAGCTGCTTGGAAGCCTGATGGTGTGTGAAGTTAGTGAGCCAAATGGAGTTGTTCTCCCACAAGAACCACTCGGCTGATCCTTCTTCAATATGCCCTTCACCAACATGCAGTGTTTCCTTGATTGAATTAGCTCTCACACCAATATTTGCGTCTAGAGCCTTTGCTTTGAAGGCTATCTGAAAACGGCTGTGGCGCTGAAGTTGCCTGTGAATGTGGAGTTGGTGGCATGTGAAACCCGCATGTGGAGCATTCGTTTGTGTGGGATGCTCTACCAGGTTCATTCCTAGATAATGCACTCAAAGGGCACTAAGCATAGAGTGTGAAAACTGAGTTTCCTTGAGAGCTGCTTGGAAGCCTGATGGTGTGTGAAGTTAGTGAGCCAAATGGAGTTGTTCTCCCACAAGAACCACTCGGCTGATCCTTCTTCAATATGCCCTTCACCAACATGCAGTGTTTCCTTGAATGAATTAGCTCTCACACCAATATTTACGTCTAGAGCCTTTGCATTGAGGGCTATCTGAAAACGGCTGTGGCGCTGAAGTTGCCTGTGAATGTGGAGTTGGTGGCATGTGAAACCCACATGTGGAGCATTCGTTAGTGTGGGATGCTCTACCAGGTTCATTCCTAGATAATGCACTCAAAGGGCACTAAACATAGAGCGTGAAACCTGAGTTTCCTTGAGAGCTGCTTGGAAGCCTGATGGTGTGTGAAGTTAGTGAGCCAAATGGAGTTGTTCTCCCACAAGAACCACTCGGCTGATCCTTCTTCAATATGCCCTTCACCAACATGCAGTGTTTCCTTGATTGAATTAGCTCTCACACCAATATTTGCGTCTAGAGCCTTTGCATTGAGTGCTATCTGAAAACGGCTGTGGCGCTGAAGTTGCCTGTGAATGTGGAGTTGGTGGCATGTGAAACCCGCATGTGGAGCATTCGTTTGTGTGGGATGCTCTACCAGGTTCATTTCAGTCCTAGCCATACAAAGGGCACTAAGCATAGAGTGTGAAAACTGAGTTTCCTTGAGAGCTGCTTGGAAGCCTGATGGTGCGTGAAGTTAGTGAGCCAAATGGAGTTGTTCTCCCACAAGAACCACTCGGCTGATCCTTCTTCAATATGCCCTTCACCAACATGCAGTGTTTCCTTGATTGAATTAGCTCTCACACCAATATTTGCGTCTAGAGCCTTTGCATTGAGGGCTATCTGAAAACGGCTGTGGCGCTGAAGTTGACTGTGAATGTGGAGTTGGTGGCATGTGAAACCCGCATGTGGAGCATTCGTTTGTGTGGGATGCTCTACCAGGTTCATTCCTAGATAATGCACTCAAAGGGCACTAAGCATAGAGTGTGAAAACTGAGTTTCCTTGAGAGCTGCTTGGAAGCCTGATGGTGTGTGAAGTTAGTGAGCCAAATGGAGTTGTTCTCCCACAAGAACCACTCGGCTGATCCTTCTTCAATATGCCCTTCACCAACATGCAGTGTTTCCTTGATTGAATTAGCTCTCACACCAATATTTGCGTCTAGAGCCTTTGCATTGAGGGCTATCTGAAAACGGCTGTGGCGCTGAAGTTGCCTGTGAATGTGGAGTTGGTGGCATGTGAAACCCGCATGTGGAGCATTGGTTTATGTGGGATGCTCTCCAAGCTTCATTTCAGTCCTAGCCATACAAAGGGCACAAAGCATAGAGTGTGAAAACTGAGTTTCCTTGAGAGCTGCTTGGAAGCCTGATGGTGTGTGAAGTTAGTGAGCCAAATGGAGTTGTTCTCCCACAAGAACCACTCGGCTGATCCTTCTTCAATATGCCCTTCACCAACATGCAGTGTTTCCTTGATTGAATTAGCTCTCACACCAATATTTGCGTCTAGAGCCTTTGCATTGAGGGCTATCTGAAAACGGCTGTGGCGCTGAAGTTGCCTGCGAATGTGGAGTTGGTGGCATGTGAAACCCGCATGTGGAGCATTCGTTTGTGTGGGATGCTCTACCAGGTTCATTCCTAGATAATGCACTCAAAGGGCACTAAGCATAGAGTGTAAAAACTGAGTTTCCTTGAGAGCTGCTTGGAAGCCTGATGGTGTGTGAAGTTAGTGAGCCAAATGGAGTTGTTCTCCCACAAGATCCACTCGGCTGATCCTTCTTCAATATGCCCTTCACCAACATGCAGTGTTTCCTTGATTGAATTAGCTCTCACACCAATATTTGCGTCTAGAGCCTTTGCATTGAGGGCTATCTGAAAACGGCTGTGGCGCTGAAGTTGCCTGTGAATGTGGAGTTGGTGGCATGTGAAACCCGCATGTGGAGCATTCGTTTGTGTGGGATGCTCTACCAGGTTCATTTCAGTCCTAGCCTTACAAAGGGCACTAAGCATAGAGTGTGAAAACTGAGTTTCCTTGAGAGCTGCTTGGAAGCCTGATGGTGTGTGAAGTTAGTGAGCCAAATGGAGTTGTTCTCCCACAAGAACCACTCGGCTGATCCTTCTTCAATATGCCCTTCACCAACATGCAGTGTTTCCTTGATTGAATTAGCTCTCACACCAATATTTGCGTCTAGAGCCTTTGCTTTGAGGGCTATCTGAAAACGGCTGTGGCGCTGAAGTTGCCTGTGAATGTGGAGTTGGTGGCATGTGAAACCCGCATGTGGAGCATTCGTTTGTGTGGGATGCTCTACCAGGTTCATTTCAGTCCTAGCCATACAAAGGGCACTAAGCATAGAGTGTGAAAACTGAGTTTCCTTGAGAGCTGCTTGGAAGCCTGATGGTGTGTGAAGTTAGTGAGCCAAATGGAGTTGTTCTCCCACAAGAACCACTCGGCTGATCCTTCTTCAATATGCCCTTCATCAACATGCAGTGTTTCCTTGTTGAATTAGCTCTCACACCAATATTTGCGTCTAGAGCCTTTGCATTGAGGGCTATCTGAAAACGGCTGTGGCGCTGAAGTTGCCTGTGAATGTGGAGTTGGTGGCATGTGAAACCCGCATGTGGAGCATTTGTTTGTGTGGGATGCTCTACCAGGTTCATTCCTAGATAATGCACTCAAAGGGCACTAAACATAGAGCGTGAAACCTGAGTTTCCTTGAGAGCTGCTTGGAAGCCTGATGGTGTGTGAAGTTAGTGAGCCAAATGGAGTTGTTCTCCCACAAGAACCACTCGGCTGATCCTTCTTCAATATGCCCTTCACCAACATGCAGTGTTTCCTTGATTGAATTAGCTCTCACACCAATATTTGCGTCTAGAGCCTTTGCATTGAGGGCTATCTGAAAACGGCTGTGGCGCTGAAGTTGCCTGTGAATGTGGAGTTGGTGGCATGTGAAACCCGCATGTGGAGCATTCGTTTGTGTGGGATGCTCTACCAGGTTCATTCCTAGATAATGCACTCAAAGGGCACTAAGCATAGAGTGTGAAAACTGAGTTTCCTTGAGAGCTGCTTGGAAGCCTGATGGTGTGTGAAGTTAGTGAGCCAAATGGAGTTGTTCTCCCACAAGATCCACTCGGCTGATCCTTCTTCAATATGCCCTTCACCAACATGCAGTGTTTCCTTGATTGAATTAGCTCTCACACCAATATTTGCGTCTAGAGCCTTTGCATTGAGGGCTATCTGAAAACGGGCTGTGGCGCTGAAGTTGCCTGTGAATGTGGAGTTGGTGGCATGTGAAACCCCGCATGTGGAGCATTCGTTTGTGTGGGATGCTCTACCAGGTTCATTTCATTCCTAGCCATACAAAGGGCACTAAGCATAGAGTGTGAAAACTGAGTTTCCTTGAGAGCTGCTTGGAAGCCTGATGGTGTGTGAAGTTAGTGAGCCAAATGGAGTTGTTCTCCCACAAGAACCACTCGGCTGATCCTTCTTCAATATGCCCTTCACCAACATGCAGTGTTTCCTTGATTGAATTAGCTCTCACACCAATATTTGCGTCTAGAGCCTTTGCTTTGAGGGCTATCTGAAAACGGCTGTGGCGCTGAAGTTGCCTGCGAATGTGGAGTTGGTGGCATGTGAAACCCACATGTGGAGCATTCGTTTGTGTGGGATGCTCTACCAGGTTCATTCCTAGATAATGCACTCAAAGGGCACTAAGCATAGAGTGTGAAAACTGAGTTTTCTATAGAGCTGCTTGGAAGCCTGATGGTGTGTGAAGTTAGTGAGCCAAATGGAGTTGTTCTCCCACAAGATCCACTCGGCTGATCCTTCTTCAATATGCCCTTCACCAACATGCAGTGTTTCCTTGATTGAATTAGCTCTCACACCAATATTTGCGTCTAGAGCCTTTGCATTGAGGGCTATCTGAAAACGGCTGTGGCGCTGAAGTTGCCTGTGAATGTGGAGTTGGTGGCATGTGAAACCCGCATGTGGAGCATTCGTTTGTGTGGGATGCTCTACCAGGTTCATTCCTAGATAATGCACTCAAAGGGCACTAAGCATAGAGTGTGAAAACTGAGTTTCCTTGAGAGCTGCTTGGAAGCCTGATGGTGTGTGAAGTTAGTGAGCCAAATGGAGTTGTTCTCCCACAAGAACCACTCGGCTGATCCTTCTTCAATATGCCCTTCACCAACATGCAGTGTTTCCTTGATTGAATTAGCTCTCACACCAATATTTGCGTCTAGAGCCTTTGCTTTGAGGGCTATCTGAAAACGGCTGTGGCGCTGAAGTTGCCTGTGAATGTGGAGTTGGTGGCATGTGAAACCCGCATGTGGAGCATTCGTTTGTGTGGGATGCTCTACCAGGTTCATTCCTAGATAATGCACTCAAAGGGCACTAAGCATAGAGTGTGAAAACTGAGTTTCCTTGAGAGCTGCTTGGAAGCCTGATGGTGTGTGAAATTAGTGAGCCAAATGGAGTTGTTCTCCACAAGAACCACTCGGCTGATCCTTCTTCAATATGCCCTTCACCAACATGCAGTGTTTCCTTGATTGAATTAGCTCTCACACCAATATTTGCGTCTAGAGCCTTTGCATTGAGGGCTATCTGAAAACGGCTGTGGCGCTGAAGTTGCCTGTGAATGTGGAGTTGGTGGCATTGAAACCCGCATGTGGAGCATTCGTTTGTGTGGGATGCTCTACCAGGTTCATTCCTAGATAATGCACTCAAAGGGCACTAAGCATAGAGTGTGAAAACTGAGTTTCCTTG
>NW_026698703.1:0-41150 GCF_030435755.1 Ochotona princeps | reverse complement strand
GCCAAAGCCATTTTCAGATAGCCCTCAATGCAAAGGCTCTAGGTGCAAATATTGGTGTGAGAGCTAATTCAATCAAGGAAACACTGCATGTTGGTGAAGCGCATATTGAAGAAGAATCAGGCGAGTGGTTCTTGTGGGAGAACACCTCCATTTGGCTCACTAACTTCACACACCATCAGGCTTCCAAGCAGCTCTCAAGGAAACTCAGTTTTCACACTCTAGGCTTAATGCCCTTTGAGTGCATTATGTAGGAATGAATCTGGTAGAGCATCCCACACAAACGAATGCTCCACATGCGGGTTTCACATGCCACCAACTCCACATTCACAGACAACTTCAGCGCCAAAGCCATTTTCAGATAGCCCTCAATGCAAAGGCTCTAGGCACAAATATTGGTGTGAGAGCTAATTCAATCAAGGAAACACTGCATGTTGGTGAAGCGCACATTGAAGAAGAATCAGCCGAGTGGTTCTTGTGGGAGAACAACTCCATTTTGGCGCTCTAACTTCACATACCATCAGGCTTCCAAGCAGCTCTCAAGGAAACTCAGTTTTCACACTCTAGGCTTAATGCCTCTTGAGTGCATTATCTAGGAATGAACCTGGTAGAGCGTCCCACACAAACCAATGCTCCACATGCGGGTTTCACATGCCACCAACTCCACATTCACAGACAACTTCAGCGCCAAAGCCGTTTTCAGATAGCCCTCAATGCAAAGGCTCTAGGCGCAAATATTGGTGTGAGAGATAATTCAATCAAGGAAACACTGCATGTTGGTGAAGCGCATATTGAAGAAGAATCAGCCGAGTGGTTCTTGTGGGAGAACAACTCCATTTGTCTCACTAACTTCACATACCATCAGGCTTCCAAGCAGCTCTCAAGGAAACTCAGTTTTCACACTCTAGGCTTAATGCCCTTTGAGTGCATTATCTAGGAAAGAACCTGGTAGAGCATCCCACACAAACCAATGCTCCACATGCGGGTTTCACATGCCACCAACTCCACATTCACAGACAACTTCAGCGCCAAAGCCATTTTCAGATAGCCCTCAATGCAAAGGCTCTAGGTGCAAATATTGGTGTGAGAGCTAATTCAATCAAGGAAACACTGCATGTTGGTGAAGCGCATATTGAAGAAGAATCAGGCGAGTGGTTCTTGTGGGAGAACACCTCCATTTGGCTCACTAACTTCACATACCATCAGGCTTCCAAGCAGCTCTCAAGGAAACTCAGTTTTCACACTCTAGGCTTAATGCCCTTTGAGTGCATTATCTAGAAAGGACCTGGTAGAGCATCCCACACAAACCAATGCTCCACATGCGGGTTTCACATGCCACCAACTCCACATTCACAGACAACTTCAGCGCCAAAGCCATTTTCAGATAGCCCTCAATGCAAAGGCTCTAGACAAAAATATTGGTGTGAGAGCTGATTCAATCAAGGAAACACTGCATGTTGGTGAAGCGCATATTGAAGAAGAATCAGCCGAGTGGTTTTTGTGGGAGAACACCTCCATTTTGGCTCACTAACTTCACACACCATCAGGATTCCATGCAGCTCTCAAGGAAACTCAGTTTTCACACTCTAGGCTTAATGCCTCTTGAGTGCATTATCTAGGAATGAACCTGGTAGAGCATCCCACACAAACCAATGCTCCACATGCGGGTTTCACATGCCACCAACTCCACATTCACAGACAACTTCAGCGCCAAAGCCATTTTCAGATAGCCCTCAATGCAAAGGCTCTAGACGCAAATATTGGTGTGAGAGCTAATTCAATCAAGGAAACACTGCATGTTGGTGAAGCGCATATTGAAGAAGAATCAGCCGAGTGGTTCTTGTGGGACAACAACTCCATTTGGCTCACTAACTTCACACACCATCAGGCTTCCATGCAGCTCTCAAGGAAACTCAGTTTTCACACTCTAGGCTTAATGCCCTTTGAGTGCATTATCTAGGAAAGAACCTGGTAGAGCATCCGACACAAACCAATGCTCCACATGCGGGTTTCACATGCCACCAACTCCACATTCACAGACAACTTCAGCGCCAAAGCCATTTTCAGATAGCCCTCAATGCTAAGGCTCTAGGCGCAAATATTGGTGTGAGAGCTAATTCAATCAAGGAAACACTGCATGTTGGTGAAGCGCATATTGAAGAAGAATCAGCCGAGTGGTTCTTGTGGGAGAACAACTCCATTTGGCTCACTAACTTCACACACCATCAGGCTTCCAAGCAGCTCTCAAGGAAACTCAGTTTTCACACTCTAGGCTTAATGCCCTTTGAGTGCATTATGTAGGAATGAACCTGGTAGAGCATCCCACAGAAACCAATGCTCCACATGCGGGTTTCACATGCCACCAACTCCACATTCACAGACAACTTCAGCGCCAAAGCCATTTTCAGATAGCCCTCAATGCAAAGGCTCTAGACAAAAAAAAATTGGTGTGAGAGCTAATTCAATCAAGGAAACACTGCATGTTGGTGAAGCGCATATTGAAGAAGAATCAGCCAAGTGGTTCTTGTGGGAGAACAACTCCATTTGGCTCACTAACTTCACACACCATCAGGCTTCCAAGCAGCTCTCAAGGAAACTCAGTTTTCACACTCTAGGCTTAATGCCCTTTGAGTGCCTAGGACTGAAATGAACCTGGTAGAGCATCCCACACAAACCAATGCTCCACATGCGGGTTTCACTTGCCACCAACTCCACATTCACAGACAACTTCAGCGCCAAAGCCATTTTCAGATAGCTCTAAATACAAAGGCTCTAGGCCCAAATATTGGTGTGAGAGCTAATTCAATCAAGGAAACACTGCATGTTGGTGAAGCACATATTGAAGAAGAATCAGCCGAGTGGTTCTTGTGGGAGAACACCTCCATTTGGCTCACTAACTTCACACACCATCAGGCTTCCAAGCAGCTCTCAAGGAAACTCAGTTTTCACACTCTAGGCTTAATGCCTCTTGAGTGCATTATGTAGGAATGAACCTGGTAGAGCATCCCACACAAACCAATGCTCCACATGCGGGTTTCACATGCCACCAACTCCACATTCACAGACAACTTCAGCGCCAAAGCCATTTTCAGAGAGCCCTCAATGCAAAGGCTCTAGACGCAAATATTGGTGTGAGAGCTAATTCAATCAAGGAAACACTGCATGTTGGTGAAGCGCATATTGAAGAAGAATCAGCCGAGTGGTTCTTGTGGGGGAACATCTCCATTTGGCTCACTAACTTCACACACCATCAGGCTTCCAAGCAGCTCTCAAGGAAACTCAGTTTTCACACTCTAGGCTTAATGCCCTTTGAGTGCCTAGGACTGAAATGAACCTGGTAGAGCATCCCACACAAACCAATGCTCCACATGCGGGTTTCACATGCCACCAACTCCACATTCACAGACAACTTCAGCGCCAAAGCCATTTTCAGATAGCTCTCAATGCAAAGGCTCTAGGCGCAAATATTGGTGTGAGAGCTAATTCAATCAAGGAAACACTGCATGTTGGTGAAGCGCATATTGAAGAAGAATCAGCCGAGTGGTTCTTGTGGGAGAACAACTCCATTTGGCTCACTAACTTCACACACCATCAGGCTTCCAAGCAGCTCTCAAGGAAACTCAGTTTTCACACTCTATGCTTAGTGCCCTTTGAGTGCATTATGTAGGAATGAACCTGGTAGAGCATCCCACACAAACGAATGCTCCACATGCGGGTTTCACATGCCACCAACTCCACATTCACAGACAACTTCAGCGCCAAAGCCATTTTCAGATAGTCCTCAATGCAAAGGCTCTAGGCGAAAATATTGGTGTGAGAGCTAATTCAATCAAGGAAACACTGCATGTTGGTGAAGCGCATATTGAAGAAGAATCAGCCCAGTGGTTCTTGTGGGAGAACAACTCCACTTGGCTCACTAACTTCACACACCATCAGGCTTCCAAGCAGCTCTCAAGGAAACTCAGTTTTCACACTCTAGGCTTAATGCCCTTTGAGTGCATTATGTAGGAATGAACCTGGTAGAGCATCCCACACAAACCAATGCTCCACATGCGGGTTTCACATGCCACCAACTCCACATTCACAGACAACTTCAGCGCCAAAGCCATTTTCAGATAGCCCTCAATACAATGGCTCTAGGCGCAAATATTGGTGTGAGAGCTAATTCAATCAAGGAAACACTGCATGTTGGTGAAGCGCATATTGAAGAAGAATCAGCCGAGTGGTTCTTGTGGGAGAACAACTCCATTTTGGCTCACTAACTTCACACACCATCAGGCTTCCAAGCAGCTCTCAAGGAAACTCAGTTTTCACACTCTAGGCTTAATGCCCTTTGAGTGCATTATGTAGGAATGAACCTGATAGAGCATCCCACACAAACCCATGCTCCACATGCGGGTTTCACATGCCACCAACTCCACATTCACAGACAACTTCAGCGCCAAAGCCATTTTCAGATAGCCCTCAATGCAAAGGCTCTAGACGCAAATATTGGTGTGAGAGCTAATTCAATCAAGGAAACACTGCATGTTGGTGAAGCGCATATTGAAGAAGAATCAGCCGAGTGGTTCCTGTGGGAGAACAACTCCATTTGGCTCACTGACTTCACACACCATCAGGGTTCCAAGCAGCTCTCAAGGAAACTCAGTTTTCACACTCTAGGCTTAATGCCCTTTGACTGCATTATGTAGGAATGAACCTGGTAGAGCATCCCACACAAACCAATGCTCCACATGCGGGTTTCACATGCCACCAACTCCACATTCACAGACAACTTCAGCGCCAAAGCCATTTTCAGATAGCCCTCAATGCTAAGGCTCTAGGCGCAAATATTGGTGTGAGAGCTAATTCAATCAAGGAAACACTGCATGTTGGTGAAGCGCATATTGAAGAAGGATCAGCCCAGTGGTTCTTCTGGGGGAACAACTCCATTTGGCTCACTAACTTCACACACCATCAGGCTTCCAAGCAGCTCTCAAGGAAACTCAGTTTTCACACTCTAGGCTTAATGCCCTTTGAGTGCCTAGGACTGAAATGAACCTGGTAGAGTATCCCACACAAACCAATGCTCCACATGCGGGTTTCACATGCCACCAACTCCACATTCACAGACAACTTCAGCGCCAAAGCCATTTTCAGATAGCTCTAAATGCAAAGGCTCTAGGCGCAAATATTGGTGTGAGAGCTAATTCAATCAAGGAAACACTGCATGTTGGTGAAGCGCATATTGAAGAAGAATCAGCCGAGTGGTTCTTGTGGGAGAACAACTCCATTTGGCTCACTAACTTCACACACCATCAGGCTTCCAAGCAGCTCTCAAGGAAACTCAGTTTTCACACTCTATGCTTAGTGCCCTTTGAGTGCATTATGTAGGAATGAACCTGGTAGAGCATCCCACACAAACGAATGCTCCACATGCGGGTTTCACATGCCACCAACTCCACATTCACAGACAACTTCAGCGCCATAGCCATTTTCAGATAGTCCTCAATGCAAAGGCTCTAGGCGAAAATATTGGTGTGAGAGCTAATTCAATCAAGGAAACACTGCATGTTGGTGAAGCGCATATTGAAGAAGAATCAGCCGAGTGGTTCTTGTGGGAGAACAACTCCATTTGGCTCACTAACTTCACACACCATCAGGCTTCCAAGCAGCTCTCAAGGAAACTCAGTTTTCACACTCTAGGCTTAATGCCCTTTGAGTGCCTAGGACTGAAATGAACCTGGTAGAGCATCCCACACAAACCAATGCTCCACATGCGGGTTTCACATGCCACCAACTCCACATTCACAGACAACTTCAGCGCCAAAGCCGTTTTCAGATAGCCCTCAATACAAAGGCTCTAGGCGCAAATATTGGTGTGAGAGCTAATTCAATCAAGGAAACACTGCATGTTGGTGAAGCGCATATTGAAGAAGAATCAGCCGAGTGGTTCTTGTGGGAGAACAACTCCATTTGGCTCACTAACTTCACACACCATCAGGCTTCCAAGCAGCTCTCAAGGAAACTCAGTTTTCACACTCTAGACTTAATGCCCTTTGAGTGCATTATGTAGGAATGAACCTGGTAGAGCATCCCACACAAACCAATGCTCCACATGCGGGTTTCACATGCCACCAACTCCACATTCACAGACAACCTCAGCGCCAAAGCCATTTTCAGATAGCTCTCAATGCAAAGGCTCTAGGCGCAAATATTGGTGTGAGAGCTAATTCAATCAAGGAAACACTGCATGTTGGTGAAGCGCATATTGAAGAAGAATCAGCCGAGTGGTTCTTGTGGGGGAACAACTCCATTTGGCTCACTAACTTCACACACCATCAGACTTCCAAGCAGCTCTCAAGGAAACTCAGTTTTCACACTCTAGGCTTAATGCCCTTTGAGTGCATTATGTAGGAATGAACCAGGTAGAGCATCCCACACAAACCAATGCTCCACATGCGGGTTTCACATGCCACCAACTCCACATTCACAGACAACTTCAGCGCCAAAGCCATTTTCAGATAGCCCTCAATGCAAAGGCTCTAGGCGCAAATATTGGTGTGAGAGCTAATTCAATCAAGGAAACACTGCATGTTGGTGAAGCGCATATTGAAGAAGAATCAGCCGAGTGGTTCTTGTGGGAGAACAACTCCATTTGGCTCACTAACTTCACACACCATCAGGCTTCCAAGCAGCTCTCAAGGAAACTCAGTTTTCACACTCTAGGCTTAATGCCCTTTGAGTGCCTAGGAATGAAATGCACCTGGTAGAGCATCCCACACAAACGAATGCTCCACATGCGGGTTTCACATGCCACCAACTCCACATTCACAGACAACTTCAGCGCCAAAGCCATTTTCAGATAGCCTTCAATGCTAAGGCTCTAGGCGCAAATATTGGTGTGAGAGCTAATTCAATCAAGGAAACACTGCATGTTGGTGAAGCGCATATTGAAGAAGAATCAGCCCAGTGGTTCTTGTGGGAGAACAACTCCATTTGGCTCACTAACTTCACACACCATCAGGCTTCCAAGCAGCTCTCAAGGAAACTCAGTTTTCACACTCTAGGCTTAATGCCCTTTGAGTGCCTAGGACTGAAATGAACCTGGTAGAGCATCCCACACAAACCAATGCTCCACATGCGGGTTTCACATGCCACCAACTCCACATTCACAGACAACTTCAGCGCCAAAGCCATTTTCAGATAGCTCTAAATGCAAAGGCTCTAGGCGAAAATATTGGTGTGAGAGCTAATTCAATCAAGGAAACACTGCATGTTGGTGAAGCGCATATTGAAGAAGAGTCAGCCGAGTGGTTCTTGTGGGAGAACAACTCCATTTGGCTCACTAACTTCACACACCATCAGGCTTCCAAGCAGCTCTCAAGGAAACTCAGTTTTCACACTCTAGGCTTAACGCCCTTTGAGTGCCTAGGAATGAAATGCACCTGGTAGAGAATCCCACACAAACCAATGCTCCACATGCGGGTTTCACATGCCACCAACTCCACATTCACAGACAACTTCAGCGCCAAAGCCATTTTCAGATAGCCCTCAATGCAAAGGCTCTAGGCGCAAATATTGGTGTGAGAGCTAATTCAATCAAGGAAACACTGCATGTTGGTGAAGCGCATATTGAAGAAGAATCAGCCGAGTGGTTCTTGTGGGAGAACAACTCCATTTGGCTCACTAACTTCACACACCATCAGGCTTCCAAGCAGCTCTCAAGGAAACTCAGTTTTCACACTCTAGGCTTAATGCCCTTTGACTGCATTATGTAGGAATGAACCTGGTAGAGCATCCCACAGAAACCAATGCTCCACATGCGGGTTTCACATGCCACCAACTCCACATTCACAGACAACTTCAGCGCCAAAGCCATTTTCAGATAGCCCTCAATACAATGGCTCTAGGCGCAAATATTGGTGTGAGAGCTAATTCAATCAAGGAAACACTGCATGTTGGTGAAGCGCATATTGAAGAAGAATCAGCCGAGTGGTTCTTGTGGGAGAACAACTCCATTTTGGCTCACTAACTTCACACACCATCAGGCTTCCAAGCAGCTCTCAAGGAAACTCAGTTTTCACACTCTAGGCTTAATGCCCTTTGAGTGCATTATGTAGGAATGAACCTGACAGAGCATCCCACACAAACCCATGCTCCACATGCGGGTTTCACATGCCACCAACTCCACATTCACAGACAACTTCAGCGCAAAAGCCATTTTCAGATAGCCCTCAATGCAAAGGCTCTAGACGCAAATATTGGTGTGAGAGCTAATTCAATCAAGGAAACACTGCATGTTGGTGAAGCGCATATTGAAGAAGAATCAGCCGAGTGGTTCCTGTGGGAGAACAACTCCATTTGGCTCACTGACTTCACACACCATCAGGGTTCCAAGCAGCTCTCAAGGAAACTCAGTTTTCACACTCTAGGCTTAATGCCCTTTGAGTGCATTATGTAGGAATGAACCTGGTAGAGCATCCCACACAAACCAATGCTCCACATGCGGGTTTCACATGCCACCAACTCCACATTCACAGACAACTTCAGCGCCAAAGCCATTTTCAGATAGCCCTCAATGCAAAGGCTCTAGGCGAAAATATTGGTGTGAGAGCTAATTCAATCAAGGAAACACTGCATGTTGGTGAAGCGCATATTGAAGAAGAATCAGCCGAGTGGTTCTTGTGGGAGAACAACTCCATTTGGCTCACGAACTTCACACACCATCAGGCTTCCAAGCAGCTCTCAAGGAAACTCAGTTTTCACACTCTAGGCTTAATGCCCTTTGAGTGCCTAGGACTGAAATGAACCTGGTAGAGCATCCCACACAAACCAATGCTCCACATGCGGGTTTCACATGCCACCAACTCCACATTCACAGACAACTTCAGCGCCAAAGCCATTTTCAGATAGCCCTCAATACAAAGGCTCTAGGCGCAAATATTGGTGTGAGAGCTAATTCAATCAAGGAAACACTGCATGTTGGTGAAGCGCATATTGAAGAAGAATCAGCCGAGTGGTTCTTGTGGGAGAACAACTCCATTTGGCTCACTAACTTCACACACCATCAGGCTTAAAAGCAGCTATCAAGGAAACTCAGTTTTCACACTCTAGACTTAATGCCCTTTGAGTGCATTATGTAGGAATGAACCTGGTAGAGCATCCCACACAAACGAATGCTCCACATGCGGGTTTCACATGCCACCAACTCCACATTCACAGACAACTTCAGCGCCAAAGCCATTTTCAGATAGCCCTCAATGCAAAGGCTCTAGGCGCAAATATTGGTGTGAGAGCTAATTCAATCAAGGAAACACTGCATGTTGGTGAAGCGCATATTGAAGAAGAATCAGCCGAGTGGTTCTTGTGGGAGAACAACTCCATTTGGCTCACTAACTTCACACACCATCAGGCTTCCAAGCAGCTCTCAAGGAAACTCAGTTTTCACACTCTAGGCTTAACGCCCTTTGAGTGCCTAGGAATGAAATGCACCTGGTAGAGCATCCCACACAAACCAATGCTCCACATGCGGGTTTCACATGCCACCAACTCCACATTCACAGACAACTTCAGCGCCAAAGCCATTTTCAGATAGCCCTCAATGCTAAGGCTCTAGGCGCAAATATTGGTGTGAGAGCTAATTCAATCAAGGAAACACTGCATGTTGGTGAAGCGCATATTGAAGAAGAATCAGCCCAGTGGTTCTTGTGGGAGAACAACTCCATTTGGCTCACTAACTTCACACACCATCAGGCTTCCAAGCAGCTCTCAAGGAAACTCAGTTTTCACACTCTAGGCTTAATGCCCTTTGAGTGCCTAGGACTGAAATGAACCTGGTAGAGCATCCCACACAAACCAATGCTCCACATGCGGGTTTCACATGCCACCAACTCCACATTCACAGACAACTTCAGCGCCAAAGCCATTTTCAGATAGCTCTAAATGCAAAGGCTCTAGGCGCAAATATTGGTGTGAGAGCTAATTCAATCAAGGAAACACTGCATGTTGGTGAAGCGCATATTGAAGAAGAGTCAGCCGAGTGGTTCTTGTGGGAGAACAACTCCATTTGGCTCACTAACTTCACACACCATCAGGCTTCCAAGCAGCTCTCAAGGAAACTCAGTTTTCACACTCTAGGCTTAACGCCCTTTGAGTGCCTAGGAATGAAATGCACCTGGTAGAGAATCCCACACAAACCAATGCTCCACATGCGGGTTTCACATGCCACCAACTCCACATTCACAGACAACTTCAGCGCCAAAGCCATTTTCAGATAGCCCTCAATGCAAAGGCTCTAGGCGCAAATATTGGTGTGAGAGCTAATTCAATCAAGGAAACACTGCATGTTGGTGAAGCGCATATTGAAGAAGAATCAGCCGAGTGGTTCTTGTGGGAGAACAACTCCATTTGGCTCACTAACTTCACACACCATCAGGCTTCCAAGCAGCTCTCAAGGAAACTCAGTTTTCACACTCTAGGCTTAATGCCCTTTGACTGCATTATGTAGGAATGAACCTGGTAGAGCATCCCACAGAAACCAATGCTCCACATGCGGGTTTCACATGCCACCAACTCCACATTCACAGACAACTTCAGCGCCAAAGCCATTTTCAGATAGCCCTCAATACAATGGCTCTAGGCGCAAATATTGGTGTGAGAGCTAATTCAATCAAGGAAACACTGCATGTTGGTGAAGCGCATATTGAAGAAGAATCAGCCGAGTGGTTCTTGTGGGAGAACAACTCCATTTTGGCTCACTAACTTCACACACCATCAGGCTTCCAAGCAGCTCTCAAGGAAACTCAGTTTTCACACTCTAGGCTTAATGCCCTTTGAGTGCATTATGTAGGAATGAACCTGACAGAGCATCCCACACAAACCCATGCTCCACATGCGGGTTTCACATGCCACCAACTCCACATTCACAGACAACTTCAGCGCCAAAGCCATTTTCAGATAGCCCTCAATGCAAAGGCTCTAGGCGCAAATATTGGTGTGAGAGCTAATTCAATCAAGGAAACACTGCATGTTGGTGAAGCGCATATTGAAGAAGAATCAGCCGAGTGGTTCTTGTGGGAGAACAACTCCATTTGGCTCACTAACTTCACACACCATCAGGCTTCCAAGCAGCTCTCAAGTAAACTCAGTTTTCACACTCTAGGCTTAGTGCCCTTTGAGTGCATTATGTAGGAATGAACCTGGTAGAGCATCCCACACAAACCAATGCTCCACATGCGGGTTTCACATGCCACCAACTCCACATTCACAGACAACTTCAGCGCCAAAGCCATTTTCAGATAGCCCTCAATGCAAAGGCTCTAGGCGCAAATATTGGTGTGAGAGCTAATTCAATCAAGGAAACACTGCATGTTGGTGAAGCGCATATTGAAGAAGAATCAGCCGAGTGGTTCTTGTGGGAGAACAACTCCATTTGGCTCACGAACTTCACACACCATCAGGCTTCCAAGCAGCTCTCAAGGAAACTCAGTTTTCACACTCTAGGCTTAATGCCCTTTGAGTGCCTAGGACTGAAATGAACCTGGTAGAGCATCCCACACAAACCAATGCTCCACATGCGGGTTTCACATGCCACCAACTCCACATTCACAGACAACTTCAGCGCCAAAGCCATTTTCAGATAGCCCTCAATACAAAGGATCTAGGCGCAAATATTGGTGTGAGAGCTAATTCAATCAAGGAAACACTGCATGTTGGTGAAGCGCATATTGAAGAAGAATCAGCCGAGTGGTTCTTGTGGGAGAACACCTCCATTTGGCTCACTAACTTCACACACCATCAGGCTTCCAAGCAGCTCTCAAGGAAACTCAGTTTTCACACTCTAGACTTAATGCCCTTTGAGTGCATTATGTAGGAATGAACCTGGTAGAGCATCCCACACAAACCAATGCTCCACATGCGGGTTTCACATGCCACCAACTCCACATTCACAGACAACTTCAGCGCCAAAGCCATTTTCAGATAGCCCTCAATGCAAAGGCTCTAGGCGCAAATATTGGTGTGAGAGCTAATTCAATCAAGGAAACACTGCATGTTGGTGAAGCGCATATTGAAGAAGAATCAGCCGAGTGGTTCTTGTGGGAGAACACCTCCATTTGGCTCACTAACTTCACACACCATCAGGCTTCCAAGCAGCTCTCAAGGAAACTCAGTTTTCACACTCTAGACTTAATGCCCTTTGAGTGCATTATGTAGGAATGAACCTGGTAGAGCATCCTACACAAACCAATGCTCCACATGCGGGTTTCACATGCCACCAACTCCACATTCACAGACAACTTCAGCGCCAAAGCCATTTTCAGATAGCTCTCAATGCAAAGGCTCTAGGCGCAAATATTGGTGTGAGAGCTAATTCAATCAAGGAAACACTGCATGTTGGTGAAGCGCATATTGAAGAAGAATCAGCCGAGTGGTTCTTGTGGGAGAACAACTCCATTTGGCTCACTAACTTCACACACCATCAGGCTTCCAAGCAGCTCTCAAGGAAACTCAGTTTTCACACTCTAGGCTTAATGCCCTTTGAGTGCATTATGTAGGAATGAACCTGGTAGAGCATCCCACACAAACCAATGCTCCACATGCGGGTTTCACATGCCACCAACTCCACATTCACAGACAACTTCAGCGCCAAAGCCATTTTCAGATAGCCCTCAATGCAAAGGCTCTAGGCCAAAATATTGGTGTGAGAGCTAATTCAATCAAGGAAACACTGCATGTTGGTGAAGCGCATATTGAAGAAGAATCAGCCGAGTGGTTCTTGTGGGGGAACAACTCCATTTGGCTCACAAACTTCACACACCATCAGGCTTCCAAGCAGCTCTCAAGGAAACTCAGTTTTCACACTCTAGGTTTAATGCCCTTTGAGTGCCTAGGACTGAAATGAACCTGGTAGAGCATCCCACACAAACCAATGCTCCACATGCGGGTTTCACATGCCACCAACTCCACATTCACAGACAACTTCAGCGCCAAAGCCGTTTTCAGATAGCCCTCAATACAAAGGCTCTAGGCGCAAATATTGGTGTGAGAGATAATTCAATCAAGGAAACACTGCATGTTGGTGAAGCGCATATTGAAGAAGAATCAGCCGAGTGGTGCTTGTGGGAGAACACCTCCATTTGGCTCACTAACTTCACATACCATCAGGCTTCCAAGCAGCTCTCAAGGAAACTCAGTTTTCACACTCTAGGCTTAATGCCCTTTGACTGCATTATGTAGGAATGAACCTGGTAGAGCATCCCACACAAACCAATGCTCCACATGCGGGTTTCACATGCCACCAACTCCACATTCACAGACAACTTCAGCGCCAAAGCCATTTTCAGATAGCTCTCAATGCAAAGGCTCTAGGCGCAAATATTGGTGTGAGAGCTAATTCAATCAAGGAAACACTGCATGTTGGTGAAGCGCATATTGAAGAAGAATCAGCCGAGTGGTTCTTGTGGGAGAACAACTCCATTTGGCTCACTAACTTCACACACCATCAGGCTTCCAAGCAGCTCTCAAGGAAACTCAGTTTTCACACTCTAGGCTTAATGCCCTTTGAGTGCCTAGGACTGAAATGAACCTGGTAGAGCATCCCACACAAACCAATGCTCCACATGCGGGTTTCACATGCCACCAACTCCACATTCACAGACAACTTCAGCGCCAAAGCCGTTTTCAGATAGCCCTCAATGCAAAGGCTCTAGGCGCAAATATTGGTGTGAGAGATAATTCAATCAAGGAAACACTGCATGTTGGTGAAGCGCATATTGAAGAAGAATCAGCCGAGTGGTTCTTGTGGGAGAACAACTCCATTTGGCTCACTAACTTCACATACCATCAGGCTTCCAAGCAGCTCTCAAGGAAACTCAGTTTTCACACTCTATGCTTAGTGCCCTTTGTGTGCCTAGGACTGAAATGAAGCTTGCTGAGCATCCCACAAAAACGAATGCTCCACATGCGGGTTTCACATGCCACCAACTCCACATTCACAGGCAACTTCAGCACCACAGCCGTTTTCAGATTGCCCTCAATGCAAAGGCTCTAGACGCAAATATTGGTGTGAGAGCTAATTCAATCAAGGAAACACTGCATGTTGGTGAAGCGCATATTGAAGAAGAATCAGCCGAGTGGTTCTTGTGGGAGAACACCTCCATTTGGCTCACTAACTTCACACACCATCAGGCTTCCAAGCAGCTCTCAAGGAAACTCAGTTTTCACACTCTAGGCTTAATGCCCTTTGAGTGCATTATGTAGGAATGAACCTGGTAGAGCATCCCACACAAACCAATGCTCCACATGCGGGTTTCACATGCCACCAACTCCACATTCACAGACAACTTCAGCGCCAAAGCCATTTTCAGATAGCCCTCAATGCAAAGGCTCTAGGCACAAATATTGGTGTGAGAGCTAATTCAATCAAGGAAACCCTGCATGTTGGTGAAGCGCATATTGAAGAAGAATCAGCCGAGTGGTTCTTGTGGGAGAACAACTCCATTTTGGCGCTCTAACTTCACACACCATCAGGCTTCCAAGCAGCTCTCAAGGAAACTCAGTTTTCACACTCTAGGCTTAATGCCTCTTGAGTGCATTATCTAGGAATGAACCTGGTAGAGCGTCCCACACAAACCAATGCTCCACATGCGGGTTTCACATGCCACCAACTCCACATTCACAGACAACTTCAGCGCCAAAGCCATTTTCAGATAGCCCTCAATGCAAAGGCTCTAGGCGCAAATATTGGTGTGAGAGCTAATTCAATCAAGGAAACACTGCATGTTGGTGAAGCGCATATTGAAGAAGAATCAGCCGAGTGGTTCTTGTGGGAGAACAACTCCATTTTGGCGCTCTAACTTCACACACCATCAGGCTTCCATGCAGCTCTCAAGGAAACTCAGTTTTCACACTCTAGGCTTAATGCCCTTTGAGTGCATTATCTAGGAATGAACCTGGTAGAGCGTCCCACACAAACCAATGCTCCACATGCGGGTTTCACATGCCACCAACTCCACATTCACAGACAACTTCAGCGCCAAAGCCGTTTTCAGGTAGCCCTCAATGCAAAGGCTCTAGGCGCAAATATTGGTGTGAGAGCTAATTCAATCAAGGAAACACTGCATGTTGGTGAAGCGCATATTGAAGAAGAATCAGCCGAGTGGTTCTTGTGGGAGAACAACTCCATTTGGCTCACTAACTTCACACACCATCAGGCTTCCAAGCAGCTCTCAAGGAAACTCAGTTTTCACACTCTAGGCTTAATGCCCTTTGAGTGCATTATGTAGGAATGAACCTGGTAGAGCATCCCACAGAAACCAATGCTCCACATGCGGGTTTCACATGCCACCAACTCCACATTCACAGACAACTTCAGCGCCAAAGCCATTTTCAGATAGCCCTCAATGCAAAGGCTCTAGGCACAAATATTGGTGTGAGAGCTAATTCAATCAAGGAAACCCTGCATGTTGGTGAAGCACATATTGAAGAAGAATCAGGCGAGTGGTTCTTGTGGGAGAACAACTCCATTTTGGCGCTCTAACTTCACACACCATCAGGCTTCCAAGCAGCTCTCAAGGAAACTCAGTTTTCACACTCTAGGCTTAATGCCTCTTGAGTGCATTATCTAGGAATGAACCTGGTAGAGCGTCCCACACAAACCAATGCTCCACATGCGGGTTTCACATGCCACCAACTCCACATTCACAGACAACTTCAGCGCCAAAGCCGTTTTCAGATAGCCCTCAATACAAAGGCTCTAGGCGCAAATATTGGTGTGAGAGATAATTCAATCAAGGAAACACTGCATGTTGGTGAAGCGCATATTGAAGAAGAATCAGCCGAGTGGTGCTTGTGGGAGAACACCTCCATTTGGCTCACTAACTTCACATACCATCAGGCTTCCAAGCAGCTCTCAAGGAAACTCAGTTTTCACACTCTAGGCTTAATGCCCTTTGACTGCATTATGTAGGAATGAACCTGGTAGAGCATCCCACACAAACCAATGCTCCACATGCGGGTTTCACATGCCACCAACTCCACATTCACAGACAACTTCAGCGCCAAAGCCATTTTCAGATAGCTCTCAATGCAAAGGCTCTAGGCGCAAATATTGGTGTGAGAGCTAATTCAATCAAGGAAACACTGCATGTTGGTGAAGCGCATATTGAAGAAGAATCAGCCGAGTGGTTCTTGTGGGAGAACAACTCCATTTGGCTCACTAACTTCACACACCATCAGGCTTCCAAGCAGCTCTCAAGGAAACTCAGTTTTCACACTCTAGGCTTAATGCCCTTTGAGTGCCTAGGACTGAAATGAACCTGGTAGAGCATCCCACACAAACCAATGCTCCACATGCGGGTTTCACATGCCACCAACTCCACATTCACAGACAACTTCAGCGCCAAAGCCGTTTTCAGATAGCCCTCAATGCAAAGGCTCTAGGCGCAAATATTGGTGTGAGAGATAATTCAATCAAGGAAACACTGCATGTTGGTGAAGCGCATATTGAAGAAGAATCAGCCGAGTGGTTCTTGTGGGAGAACAACTCCATTTGGCTCACTAACTTCACATACCATCAGGCTTCCAAGCAGCTCTCAAGGAAACTCAGTTTTCACACTCTATGCTTAGTGCCCTTTGTGTGCCTAGGACTGAAATGAAGCTTGCTGAGCATCCCACAAAAACGAATGCTCCACATGCGGGTTTCACATGCCACCAACTCCACATTCACAGGCAACTTCAGCACCACAGCCGTTTTCAGATTGCCCTCAATGCAAAGGCTCTAGACGCAAATATTGGTGTGAGAGCTAATTCAATCAAGGAAACACTGCATGTTGGTGAAGCGCATATTGAAGAAGAATCAGCCGAGTGGTTCTTGTGGGAGAACACCTCCATTTGGCTCACTAACTTCACACACCATCAGGCTTCCAAGCAGCTCTCAAGGAAACTCAGTTTTCACACTCTAGGCTTAATGCCCTTTGAGTGCATTATGTAGGAATGAACCTGGTAGAGCATCCCACACAAACCAATGCTCCACATGCGGGTTTCACATGCCACCAACTCCACATTCACAGACAACTTCAGCGCCAAAGCCATTTTCAGATAGCCCTCAATGCAAAGGCTCTAGGCACAAATATTGGTGTGAGAGCTAATTCAATCAAGGAAACCCTGCATGTTGGTGAAGCGCATATTGAAGAAGAATCAGCCGAGTGGTTCTTGTGGGAGAACAACTCCATTTTGGCGCTCTAACTTCACACACCATCAGGCTTCCAAGCAGCTCTCAAGGAAACTCAGTTTTCACACTCTAGGCTTAATGCCTCTTGAGTGCATTATCTAGGAATGAACCTGGTAGAGCGTCCCACACAAACCAATGCTCCACATGCGGGTTTCACATGCCACCAACTCCACATTCACAGACAACTTCAGCGCCAAAGCCATTTTCAGATAGCCCTCAATGCAAAGGCTCTAGGCGCAAATATTGGTGTGAGAGCTAATTCAATCAAGGAAACACTGCATGTTGGTGAAGCGCATATTGAAGAAGAATCAGCCGAGTGGTTCTTGTGGGAGAACAACTCCATTTTGGCGCTCTAACTTCACACACCATCAGGCTTCCATGCAGCTCTCAAGGAAACTCAGTTTTCACACTCTAGGCTTAATGCCCTTTGAGTGCATTATCTAGGAATGAACCTGGTAGAGCGTCCCACACAAACCAATGCTCCACATGCGGGTTTCACATGCCACCAACTCCACATTCACAGACAACTTCAGCGCCAAAGCCGTTTTCAGGTAGCCCTCAATGCAAAGGCTCTAGGCGCAAATATTGGTGTGAGAGCTAATTCAATCAAGGAAACACTGCATGTTGGTGAAGCGCATATTGAAGAAGAATCAGCCGAGTGGTTCTTGTGGGAGAACAACTCCATTTGGCTCACTAACTTCACACACCATCAGGCTTCCAAGCAGCTCTCAAGGAAACTCAGTTTTCACACTCTAGGCTTAATGCCCTTTGAGTGCATTATGTAGGAATGAACCTGGTAGAGCATCCCACAGAAACCAATGCTCCACATGCGGGTTTCACATGCCACCAACTCCACATTCACAGACAACTTCAGCGCCAAAGCCATTTTCAGATAGCCCTCAATGCAAAGGCTCTAGGCACAAATATTGGTGTGAGAGCTAATTCAATCAAGGAAACCCTGCATGTTGGTGAAGCACATATTGAAGAAGAATCAGGCGAGTGGTTCTTGTGGGAGAACAACTCCATTTTGGCGCTCTAACTTCACACACCATCAGGCTTCCAAGCAGCTCTCAAGGAAACTCAGTTTTCACACTCTAGGCTTAATGCCTCTTGAGTGCATTATCTAGGAATGAACCTGGTAGAGCGTCCCACACAAACCAATGCTCCACATGCGGGTTTCACATGCCACCAACTCCACATTCACAGACAACTTCAGCGCCAAAGCCGTTTTCAGATAGCCCTCAATGCAAAGGCTCTAGGCGCAAATATTGGTGTGAGAGCTAATTCAATCAAGGAAACACTGCATGTTGGTGAAGCGCATATTGAAGAAGAATCAGCCGAGTGGTTCTTGTGGGAGAACAACTCCATTTGGCTCACTAACTTCACACACCATCAGGCTTCCAAGCAGCTCTCAAGGAAACTCAGTTTTCACACTCTAGGCTTAATGCCCTTTGAGTGCATTATGTAGGAATGAACCTGGTAGAGCATCCCACACAAACCAATGCTCCACATGCGGGTTTCACATGCCACCAACTCCACATTCACAGACAACTTCAGCGCCAAAGCCATTTTCAGATAGCCCTCAATGCAAAGGCTCTAGGCGCAAATATTGGTGTGAGAGCTAATTCAATCAAGGAAACACTGCATGTTGGTGAAGCGCATATTGAAGAAGAATCAGGTGAGTGGTTCTTGTGGGGGAACAACTCCATTTGGCTCACTAACTTCACACACCATCAGGCTTCCAAGCAGCTCTCAAGGAAACTCAGTTTTCACACTCTAGGCTTAATGCCCTTTAGTGCATTATGTAGGAATGAACCTGGTAGAGCATCCCACACAAACCCATGCTCCACATGCGGGTTTCACATGCCACCAACTCCACATTCACAGGCAACTTCAGCGCCAAAGCCGTTTTCAGATAGCCCTCAATGCAAAGGCTCTAGGCACAAATATTGGTGTGAGAGCTAATTCAATCAAGGAAACACTGCATGTTGGTGAAGCGCATATTGAAGAAGAATCAGGCGAGTGGTTCTTGTGGGAGAACAACTCCATTTGGCTCACTAACTTCACACACCATCAGGCTTCCAAGCAGCTCTCAAGGAAACTCAGTTTTCACACTCTAGGCTTAATGCCCTTTGAGTGCCTAGGACTGAAATGAACCTGGTAGAGCATCCCACACAAACCAATGCTCCACATGCGGGTTTCACATGCCACCAACTCCACATTCACAGACAACTTCAGCGCCAAAGCCATTTTTAGATAGCTCTCAATGCAAAGGCTCTAGGCACAAATATTGGTGTGAGAGCTAATTCAATCAAGGAAACACTGCATGTTGGTGAAGCGCATATTGAAGAAGAATCAGCCGAGTGGTTCTTGTGGGGGAACAACTCCATTTGGCTCACTAACTTCACACACCATCAGGCTTCCAAGCAGCTCTCAAGGAAACTCAGTTTTCACACTCTATGCTTAGTGCCCTTTGAGTGCATTATTTAGGAATGAACCTGGTAGAGCATCCCACACAAACCAATGCTCCACATGCGGGTTTCACATGCCACCAACTCCACATTCACAGACAACTTCAGCGCCAAAGCCATTTTCAGATAGCCCTCAATGCAAAGGCTCTAGGCACAAATATTGGTGTGAGAGCTAATTCAATCAAGGAAACCATGCATGTTGGTGAATCGCATATTGAAGAAGAATCAGCCGAGTGGTTCTTGTGGGAGAACAACTCCATTTGGCTCACTAACTTCACACACCATCAGGCTTCCA
Organism: Ochotona princeps; assembly: GCF_030435755.1. NCBI lineage: Eukaryota > Metazoa > Chordata > Mammalia > Lagomorpha > Ochotonidae > Ochotona > Ochotona princeps. The sequence continues at coordinate 21,175 of NW_026698703.1, read as the reverse complement.
AGCAGCTCTCAAGGAAACTCAGTTTTCACACTCTAGGCTTAATGCCCTTTGAGTGCCTAGGACTGAAATGCACCTGGTAGAGCATCCCACACAAACCAATGCTCCACATGCGGGTTTCACATGCCACCAACTCCACATTCACAGACAACTTCAGCGCCAAAGCCATTTTCAGATAGCCCTAAATACAAAGGCTCTAGGCGCAAATATTGGTGTGAGAGCTAATTCAATCAAGGAAACACTGCATGTTGGTGAAGCGTATATTGAAGAAGAATCAGCCGAGTGGTTCTTGTGGGAGAACACCTCCATTTGGCTCACTAACTTCACACACCATCAGGCTTCCAAGCAGCTCTCAAGGAAACTCAGTTTTCACACTCTAGGCTTAATGCCCTTTGAGTGCATTATGTAGGAATGAACCTGGTAGAGCATCCCACACAAACCCATGCTCCACATGCGGGTTTCACATGCCACCAACTCCACATTCACAGACAACTTCAGCGCCAAAGCCATTTTCAGATAGCCCTCAATGCAAAGGCTCTAGGCGAAAATATTGGTGTGAGAGCTAATTCAATCAAGGAAACACTGCATGTTGGTGAAGCGCATATTGAAGAAGAATCAGGCGAGTAGTTCTTGTGGGGGAACAACTCCATTTGGCTCACTAACTTCACACACCATCAGGCTTCCAAGCAGCTCTCAAGGAAACTTAGTTTTCACACTCTAGGCTTAATGCCCTTTGAGTGCCTAGGAATGAAATGCACCTGGTAGAGCATCCCACACAAACCAATGCTCCACATGCGGGTTTCACATGCCACCAACTCCACATTCACAGACAACTTCAGCGCCAAAGCCATTTTCAGATAGCCCTCAATGCAAATGCTCTAGGCACAAATATTGGTGTGAGAGCTAATTCAATCAAGGAAACACTGCATGTTGGTGAAGCGCATATTGAAGAAGAATCAGCCGAGTGGTTCTTGTGGGACAACAACTCCATTTGGCTCACTAACTTCACACACCATCAGGCTTCCATGCAGCTCTCAAGGAAACTCAGTTTTCACACTCTAGGCTTAATGCCCTTTGAGTGCATTATCTAGGAAAGAGCCTGGTAGAGCATCCCACACAAACCAATGCTCCACATGCGGGTTTCACATGCCACCAACTCCACATTCACAGACAACTTCAGCGCCAAAGCCATTTTCAGATAGCCCTCAATGCAAAGGCTCTAGGCGCAAATATTGGTGTGAGAGCTAATTCAATCAAGGAAACACTGCATGTTGGTGAAGCGCATATTGAAGAAGAATCAGCCGAGTGATTCCTGTGGGAGAACAACTCCATTTGGCTCACTGACTTCACACACCATCAGGGTTCCAAGCAGCTCTCAAGGAAACTCAGTTTTCACACTCTAGGCTTAGTGCCCTTTGAGTGCATTATGTAGGAATGAACCTGGTAGAGCATCCCACACAAACCAATGCTCCACATGCGGGTTTCACATGCCACCAACTCCACATTCACAGACAACTTCAGCGCCAAAGCCATTTTCAGATAGCTCTCAATGCAAAGGCTCTAGGCGCAAATATTGGTGTGAGAGCTAATTCAATCAAGGAAACACTGCATGTTGGTGAAGCGCATATTGAAGAAGAATCAGCCGAGTGGTTCTTGTGGGAGAACAACTCCATTTGGCTCACTAACTTCACACACCATCAGGCTTCCAAGCAGCTCTCAAGGAAACTCAGTTTTCACACTCTAGGCTTAATGCCCTTTGAGTGCCTAGGACTGAAATGCACCTGGTAGAGCATCCCACACAAACCAATGCTCCACAAGCGGGTTTCACATGCCACCAACTCCACATTCACAGACAACTTCAGCGCCAAAGCCATTTTCAGATAGCCCTCAATGCAAAGGCTCTAGGCGCAAATATTGGTGTGAGAGCTAATTCAATCAAGGAAACACTGCATGTTGGTGAAGCGCATATTGAAGAAGAATCAGCCGAGTGGTTCTTGTGGGAGAACAACTCCATTTGGCTCACTAACTTCACACACCATCAGGCTTCCAAGCAGCTCTCAAGGAAACTCAGTTTTCACACTCTATGCTTAGTGCCCTTTGAGTGCATTATTTAGGAATGAACCTGGTAGAGCATCCCACACAAACCAATGCTCCACATGCGGGTTTCACATGCCACCAACTCCACATTCACAGACAACTTCAGTGCCAAAGCCATTTTCAGATAGCTCTCAATGCAAAGGCTCTAGGCGCAAATATTGGTGTGAGAGCTAATTCAATCAAGGAAACACTGCATGTTGGTGAAGCGCATATTGAAGAAGAATCAGGCGAGTGGTTCTTGTGGGGGAACAACTCCATTTGGCTCACTAACTTCACACAGCATCAGGCTTCCAAGCAGTTCTCAAGGAAACTCAGTTTTCACACTCTATGCTTAGTGCCCTTTGAGTGCATTATGTAGGAATGAACCTGGTAGAGCATCCCACACAAACGAATGCTCCACATGCGGGTTTCACATGCCACCAACTCCACATTCACAGACAACTTCAGCGCCAAAGCCATTTTCAGATAGCCCTCAATGCAAAGGCTCTAGGCACAAATATTGGTGTGAGAGCTAATTCAATCAAGGAAACCATGCATGTTGGTGAATCGCATATTGAAGAAGAATCAGCCGAGTGGTTCTTGTGGGAGAACAACTCCATTTGGCTCACTAACTTCACACACCATCAGGCTTCCAAGCAGCTCTCAAGGAAACTCAGTTTTCACACTCTAGGCTTAATGCCCTTTGAGTGCCTAGGACTGAAATGCACCTGGTAGAGCATCCCACACAAACCAATGCTCCACATGCGGGTTTCACATGCCACCAACTCCACATTCACAGACAACTTCAGCGCCAAAGCCATTTTCAGATAGCTCTCAATGCAAAGGCTCTAGGCGCAAATATTGGTGTGAGAGCTAATTCAATCAAGGAAACACTGCATGTTGGTGAAGCGTATATTGAAGAAGAATCAGCCGAGTGGTTCTTGTGGGAGAACAACTCCATTTGGCTCACTAACTTCACACACCATCAGGCTTCCAAGCAGCTCTCAAGGAAACTCAGTTTTCACACTCTAGGCTTAATGCCCTTTGAGTGCATTATGTAGGAATGAACCTGGTAGAGCATCCCACACAAATCAATGCTCCACATGCGGGTTTCACATGCCACCAACTCCACATTCACAGACAACTTCAGCGCCAAAGCCATTTTCAGATAGCCCTCAATGCAAAGGCTCTAGGCGAAAATATTGGTGTGAGAGCTAATTCAATCAAGGAAACACTGCATGTTGGTGAAGCGCATATTGAAGAAGAATCAGGCGAGTAGTTCTTGTGGGGGAACACCTCCATTTGGCTCACTAACTTCACACACCATCAGGCTTCCAAGCAGCTCTCAAGGAAACTCAGTTTTCACACTCTAGGCTTAATGCCCTTTGAGTGCATTATCTAGGAAAGAGCCTGGTAGAGCATCCCACACAAACCAATGCTCCACATGCGGGTTTCACATGCCACCAACTCCACATTCACAGACAACTTCAGCGCCAAAGCCATTTTCAGATAGCCCTCAATGCAAAGGCTCTAGGCGAAAATATTGGTGTGAGAGCTAATTCAATCAAGGAAACACTGCATGTTGGTGAAGCGCATATTGAAGAAGAATCAGGCGAGTGGTTCTTGTGGGGGAACAACTCCATTTGGCTCACTAACTTCACACAGCATCAGGCTTCCAAGCAGTTCTCAAGGAAACTCAGTTTTCACACTCTATGCTTAGTGCCCTTTGAGTGCATTATGTAGGAATGAACCTGGTAGAGCATCCCACACAAACCAATGCTCCACATGCGGGTTTCACATGCCACCAACTCCACATTCACAGACAACTTCAGCGCCAAAGCCATTTTCAGATAGCCCTCAATGCAAAGGCTCTAGGCACAAATATTGGTGTGAGAGCTAATTCAATCAAGGAAACCATGCATGTTGGTGAATCGCATATTGAAGAAAAATCAGCCGAGTGGTTCTTGTGGGAGAACAACTCCATTTGGCTCACTAACTTCACACACCATCAGGCTTCCAAGCAGCTCTCAAGGAAACTCAGTTTTCACACTCTAGGCTTAATGCCCTTTGAGTGCCTAGGACTGAAATGCACCTGGTAGAGCATCCAACACAAACCAATGCTCCACATGCGGGTTTCACATGCCACCAACTCCACATTCACAGACAACTTCACCGCCAAAGCCATTTTCAGATAGCCCTAAATACAAAGGCTCTAGGCGCAAATATTGGTGTGAGAGCTAATTCAATCAAGGAAACACTGCATGTTGGTGAAGCGCATATTGAAGAAGAATCAGCCGAGTGGTTCTTGTGGGAGAACAACTCCATTTGGCTCACTAACTTCACACACCATCAGGCTTCCAAGCAGCTCTCAAGGAAACTCAGTTTTCACACTCTAGGCTTAATGCCCTTTGAGTGCATTATGTAGGAATGAACCTGGTAGAGCATCCCACACAAACCAATGCTCCACATGCGGGTTTCACATGCCACCAACTCCACATTCACAGACAACTTCAGCGCCAAAGCCATTTTCAGATAGCCCTCAATGCAAAGGCTCTAGGCGCAAATATTGGTGTGAGAGCTAATTCAATCAAGGAAACACTGCATGTTGGTGAAGCGCATATTGAAGAAGAATCAGCCGAGTGGTTCTTGTGGGGGAACAACTCCATTTGGCTCACTAACTTCACACACCATCAGGCTTCCAAGCAGCTCTCAAGGAAACTCAGTTTTCACACTCTATGCTTAGTGCCCTTTAGTGCATTATGTAGGAATGAACCTGGTAGAGCATCCCACACAAACCCATGCTCCACATGCGGGTTTCACATGCCACCAACTCCACATTCACAGACAACTTCAGCGCCAAAGCCGTTTTCAGATAGCCCTCAATGCAAAGGCTCTAGGCGAAAATATTGGTGTGAGAGCTAATTCAATCAAGGAAACACTGCATGTTGGTGAAGCGCATATTGAAGAAGAATCAGCCGAGTGGTTCTTGTGGGAGAACAACTCCATTTGGCTCACTAACTTCACACACCATCAGGCTTCCAAGCAGCTCTCAAGGAAACTCAGTTTTCACACTCTAGGCTTAATGCCCTTTGAGTGCATTATGTAGGAATGAACCTGGTAGAGCATCCCACACAAACCAATGCTCCACATGCGGGTTTCACATGCCACCAACTCCACATTCACAGACAACTTCAGCGCCAAAGCCATTTTCAGATAGCTCTCAATGCAAAGGCTCTAGGCGCAAATATTGGTGTGAGAGCTAATTCAATCAAGGAAACACTGCATGTTGGTGAAGCGCATATTGAAGAAGAATCAGCCGAGTGGTTCTTGTGGGAGAACAACTCCATTTGGCTCACTAACTTCACACACCATCAGGCTTCCAAGCAGGTCTCAAGGAAACTCAGTTTTCACACTCTAGGCTTAATGCCCTTTGAGTGCCTAGGACTGAAATGAACCTGGTAGAGCATCCCACACAAACCAATGCTCCACATGCGGGTTTCACATGCCAACAACTCCACATTCACAGACAAATTCAGCGCCAAAGCCGTTTTCAGATAGCCCTCAATACAAAGGCTCTAGGCGCAAATATTGGTGTGAGAGCTAATTCAATCAAGGAAACACTGCATGTTGGTGAAGCGCATATTGAAGAAGAATCAGCCGAGTGGTTCTTGTGGGAGAACACCTCCATTTGGCTCACTAACTTCACACACCGTCAGGCTTCCAAGCAGCTCTCAAGGAAACTCAGTTTTCACACTCTAGGCTTAATGCCCTTTGAGTGCATTATGTAGGAATGAACCTGGTAGAGCATCCCACACAAACCAATGCTCCACATGCGGGTTTCACATGCCACCAACTCCACATTCACAGACAACTTCAGCGCCAAAGCCATTTTCAGATAGCCCTCAATGCAAAGGCTCTAGGTGCAAATATTGGTGTGAGAGCTAATTCAATCAAGGAAACACTGCATGTTGGTGAAGCGCATATTGAAGAAGAATCAGGCGAGTGGTTCTTGTGGGAGAACACCTCCATTTGGCTCACTAACTTCACACACCATCAGGCTTCCAAGCAGCTCTCAAGGAAACTCAGTTTTCACACTCTAGGCTTAATGCCCTTTGACTGCATTATGTAGGAATGAACCTGGTAGAGCATCCCACACAAACGAATGCTCCACATGCGGGTTTCACATGCCACCAACTCCACATTCACAGACAACTTCAGCGCCAAAGCCATTTTCAGATAGCCCTCAATGCAAAGGCTCTAGGCACAAATATTTGTGTGAGAGCTAATTCAATCAAGGAAACACTGCATGTTGGTGAAGCGCATATTGAAGAAGAATCAGCCGAGTGGTTCTTGTGGGAGAACAACTCCATTTTGGCGCTCTAACTTCACACACCATCAGGCTTCCAAGCAGCTCTCAAGGAAACTCAGTTTTCACACTCTAGGCTTAATGCCTCTTGAGTGCATTATCTAGGAATGAACCTGGTAGAGCGTCCCACACAAACCAATGCTCCACATGCGGGTTTCACATGCCAACAACTCCACATTCACAGACAACTTCAGCGCCAAAGCCATTTTCAGATAGCCCTCAATGCAAAGGCTCTAGGCACAAATATTGGTGTGAGAGCTAATTCAATCAAGGAAACCCTGCATGTTGGTGAAGCGCATATTGAAGAAGAATCAGCCGAGTGGTTCTTGTGGGAGAACAACTCCATTTTGGCGCTCTAACTTCACACACCATCAGGCTTCCATGCAGCTCTCAAGGAAACTCAGTTTTCACACTCTAGGCTTAATGCCCTTTGAGTGCATTATCTAGGAATGAACCTGGTAGAGCGTCCCACACAAACCAATGCTCCACATGCGGGTTTCACATGCCACCAACTCCACATTCACAGACAACTTCAGCGCCAAAGCCGTTTTCAGATAGCCCTCAATGCAAAGGCTCTAGGCACAAATATTGGTGTGAGAGCTAATTCAATCAAGGAAACCCTGCATGTTGGTGAAGCGCATATTGAAGAAGAATCAGCCGAGTGGTTCTTGTGGGAGAACAACTCCATTTTGGCGCTCTAACTTCACACACCATCAGGCTTCCAAGCAGCTCTCAAGGAAACTCAGTTTTCACACTCTAGGCTTAATGCCTCTTGAGTGCATTATCTAGGAATGAACCTGGCAGAGCGTCCCACACAAACCAATGCTCCACATGCGGGTTTCACATGCCACCAACTCCACATTCACAGACAACTTCAGCGCCAAAGCCGTTTTCAGATAGCCCTCAATGCAAAGGCTCTAGGCACAAATATTGGTGTGAGAGCTAATTCAATCAAGGAAACCCTGCATGTTGGTGAAGCGCATATTGAAGAAGAATCAGCCGAGTGGTTCTTGTGGGAGAACACCTCCATTTGGCTCACTAACTTCACATACCATCAGGCTTCCAAGCAGCTCTCAAGGAAACTCAGTTTTCACACTCTAGGCTTAATGCCCTTTGAGTGCATTATCTAGGAATGAACCTGGTAGAGCATCCCACACAAACCAATGCTCCACATGCGGGTTTCACATGCCACCAACTCCACATTCACAGACAACTTCAGCGCCAAAGCCATTTTCAGATAGCCCTCAATGCAAAGGCTCTAGGCGAAAATATTGGTGTGAGAGCTAATTCAATCAAGGAAACACTGCATGTTGGTGAAGCGCATATTGAAGAAGAATCAGGCGAGTAGTTCTTGTGGGGGAACAACTCCATTTGGCTCACTAACTTCACACACCATCAGGCTTCCAAGCAGCTCTCAAGGAAACTCAGTTTTCACACTCTAGGCTTAATGTCCTTTGAGTGCCTAGGAATGAAATGCACCTGGTAGAGCATCCCACACAAACCAATGCTCCACATGCGGGTTTCACATGCCACCAACTCCACATTCACAGACAACTTCAGCGCCAAAGCCATTTTCAGATAGCCCTCAATGCAAAGGCTCTAGGCACAAATATTGGTGTGAGAGCTAATTCAATCAAGGAAACACTGCATGTTGGTGAAGCGCATATTGAAGAAGAATCAGCCGAGTGGTTCTTGTGGGACAACAACTCCATTTGGCTCACTAACTTCACACACCATCAGGCTTCCATGCAGCTCTCAAGGAAACTCAGTTTTCACACTCTAGGCTTAATGCCCTTTGAGTGCATTATCTAGGAAAGAGCCTGGTAGAGCATCCCACACAAACCAATGCTCCACATGCGGGTTTCACATGCCACCAACTCCACATTCACAGACAACTTCAGCGCCAAAGCCATTTTCAGATAGCCCTCAATGCAAAGGCTCTAGGCGAAAATATTGGTGTGAGAGCTAATTCAATCAAGGAAACACTGCATGTTGGTGAAGCGCATATTGAAGAAGAATCAGCCGAGTGGTTCCTGTGGGAGAACAACTCCATTTGGCTCACTAACTTCACACACCATCAGGGTTCCAAGCAGCTCTCAAGGAAACTCAGTTTTCACACTCTAGGCTTAATGCGCTTTGACTGCATTATGTAGGAATGAACCTGGTAGAGCATCCCACACAAACCAATGCTCCACATGCGGGTTTCACATGCCACCAACTCCACATTCAAAGACAACTTCAGCGCCAAAGCCATTTTCAGATAGCCCTCAATGCAAAGGCTCTAGGCACAAATATTGGTGTGAGAGCTAATTCAATCAAGGAAACACTGCATGTTGGTGAAGCGCATATTGAAGAAGAATCAGCCGAGTGGTTCTTGTGGGAGAACAACTCCATTTGGCTCACTAACTTCACACACCATCAGGCTTCCAAGCAGCTCTCAAGGAAACTCAGTTTTCACACTCTAGGCTTAGTGCCCTTTGAGTGCATTATGTAGGAATGAACCTGGTAGAGCATCCCACACAAACGAATGCTCCACATGCGGGTTTCACATGCCACCAACTCCACATTCACAGACAACTTCAGCGCCAAAGCCATTTTCAGATAGCCCTCAATACAATGGCTCTAGGCGCAAATATTGGTGTGAGAGCTAATTCAATCAAGGAAACACTGCATGTTGGTGAAGCGCATATTGAAGAAGAATCAGCCGAGTGGTTCTTGTGGGAGAACAACTCCATTTTGGCTCACTAACTTCACACACCATCAGGCTTCCATACAGCTCTCAAGGAAACTCAGTTTTCACACTCTAGGGTTAATGCCCGTTGAGTGCCTAGGACTGAAATGAAGCTTGGTGAGATTCCCACACAAACCAAGGCTCCACATGCGGATTTCACATGCCACCAATTCCACATTCACAGACAACTTCAGCGCCAAAGCCGTTTTCAGATAGCCCTCAATACAAAGGCTCTAGGCGCAAATATTGGTGTGAGAGCTAATTCAATCAAGGAAACACTGCATGTTGGTGAAGCGCATATTGAAGAAGAATCAGCCGAGTGGTTCTTGTGGGAGAACAACTCCATTTGGCTCACTAACTTCACACACCATCAGGCTTCCAAGCAGCTCTCAAGGAAACTCAGTTTTCACACTCTAGGCTTAATGCCCTTAGAGTGCATTATGTAGGAATGAACCTGATAGAGCATCCCACACAAACCCATGCTCCACATGCGGGTTTCACATGCCACCAACTCCACATTCACAGACAACTTCAGCGCCAAAGCCATTTTCAGATAGCCCTCAATGCAAAGGCTCTAGACGCAAATATTGGTGTGAGAGCTAATTCAATCAAGGAAACACTGCATGTTGGTGAAGCGCATATTGAAGAAGAATCAGCCGAGTGGTTCTTGTGGGAGAACAACTCCATTTGGCTCGCTAACTTCACACACCATCAGGCTTCCAAGCAGCTCTCAAGGAAACTCAGTTTTCACACTCTAGGCTTAATGCCCTTTGAGTGCATTATCTAGGAATGCACCTGGTAGAGCATCCCACACAAACCAATGCTCCACATGCGGGTTTCACGTGCCACCAACTCCACATTCACAGACAACTTCAGCGCCAAAGCCATTTTCAGATAGCCCTCAATGCAAAGGCTCTAGGCACAAATATTGGTGTGAGAGCTAATTCAATCAAGGAAACACTGCATGTTGGTGAAGCGCATATTGAAGAAGAATCAGCCGAGTGGTTCTTGTGGGAGAACAACTCCATTTGGCTCACGAACTTCACACACCATCAGGCTTCCAAGCAGCTCTCAAGGAAACTCAGTTTTCACACTCTAGGCTTAATGCCCTTTGAGTGCCTAGGACTGAAATGAACCTGGTAGAGCATCCCACACAAATCAATGCTCCACATGCCGGTTTCACATGCCAGCAACTCCACATTCACAGACAACTTCAGCGCCAAAGCCATTTTCAGATAGCCCTCAATACAAAGGCTCTAGGCGTAAATATTGGTGTGAGAGCTAATTCAATCAAGGAAACACTGCATGTTGGTGAAGTGCATATTGAAGAAGAATCAGCCGAGTGGTTCTTGTGGGAGAACAACTCCATTTGGCTCACTAACTTCACACACCATCAGGCTTCCAAGCAGCTCTCAAGGAAACTCAGTTTTCACACTCTAGACTTAATGCCCTTTGAGTGCATTATGTAGGAATGAACCTGGTAGAGCATCCCACAGAAACCAATGCTCCACATGCGGGTTTCACATGCCACCAACTCCACATTCACAGACAACTTCAGCGCCAAAGCCATTTTCAGATAGCCCTCAATACAATGGCTCTAGGCGCAAATATTGGTGTGAGAGCTAATTCAATCAAGGAAACACTGCATGTTGGTGAAGCGCATATTGAAGAAGAATCAGCCGAGTGGTTCTTGTGGGAGAATAACTCCATTTTGGCTCACTAACTTCACACACCATCAGGCTTCCATACAGCTCTCAAGGAAACTCAGTTTTCACACTCTAGGCTTAATGCCCGTTGAGTGCCTAGGACTGAAATGAAGCTTGGTGAGATTCCCACACAAACCAATGCTCCACATGCGGGTTTCACATGCCACCAATTCCACATTCACAGACAACTTCAGCGCAAAAGCCATTTTCAGATAGCCCTCAATGCAAAGGCTCTAGGTGCAAATATTGGTGTGAGAGCTAATTCAATCAAGGAAACACTGCATGTTGGTGAAGCGCATATTGAAGAAGAATCAGCCGAGTGGTTCTTGTGGGAGAACAACTCCATTTGGCTCACTAACTTCACACACCATCAGGCTTCCAAGCAGCTCTCAAGGAAACTCAGTTTTCACACTCTAGGCTTAATGCCCTTTGAGTGCCTAGGACTGAAATGAACCTGGTCGAGCATTCCACACGAACCAATGCTCCACATACGGGTTTCACATGCTACCAACTCCACATTCACAGACAACTTCAGCGCCAAAGCCATTTTCAGATAGCCCTCAATACAAAGGCTCTAGGCGCAAATATTGGTGTGAGAGCTAATTCAATCAAGGAAACACTGCATGTTGATGAAGCGCATATTGAAGAAGAATCAGCTGAGTGGTTCTTGTGGGAGAACAACTCCATTTGGCTCACTAACTTCACACACCATCAGGCTTCCAAGCAGCTCTCAAGGAAACTCAGTTTTCACACTCCAGGCTTAATGCCCTTTGAGTGCCTAGGACTGAAATGAACCTGGTAGAGCATCCCACACAAACGAATGCTCCACATGCGGGTTTCACATGCCACCAACTCCACATTCACAGACAACTTCAGCGCCAAAGCCGTTTTCAGATAGCCCTCAATACAAAGGCTCTAGGCGCAAATATTGGTGTGAGAGCTAATTCAATCAAGGAAACACTGCATGTTGGTGAAGCGCATATTGAAGAAGAATCAGCCGAGTGGTTCTTGTGGGACAACAACTCCATTTGGCTCACTAACTTCACACACCATCAGGCTTCCAAGCAGCTCTCAAGGAAACTCAGTTTTCACACTCTAGGCTTAATGCCCTTAGAGTGCATTATGTAGGAATGAACCTGATAGAGCATCCCACACAAACCCATGCTCCACATGCGGGTTTCACATGCCACCAACTCCACATTCACAGACAACTTCAGCGCCAAAGCCATTTTCAGATAGCCCTCAATGCAAAGGCTCTAGACGCAAATATTGGTGTGAGAGCTAATTCAATCAAGGAAACACTGCATGTTGGTGAAGCGCATATTGAAGAAGAATCAGCCGAGTGGTTCTTGTGGGAGAACAACTCCATTTGGCTCGCTAACTTCACACACCATCAGGCTTCCAAGCAGCTCTCAAGGAAACTCAGTTTTCACACTCTAGGCTTAATGCCCTTTGAGTGCATTATCTAGGAATGCACCTGGTAGAGCATCCCACACAAACCAATGCTCCACATGCGGGTTTCACGTGCCACCAACTCCACATTCACAGACAACTTCAGCGCCAAAGCCATTTTCAGATAGCTCTAAATGCAAAGGCTCTAGGCGCAAATATTGGTGTGAGAGCTAATTCAATCAAGGAAACACTGCATGTTGGTGAAGCGCATATTGAAGAAGAGTCAGCCGAGTGGTTCTTGTGGGAGAACAACTCCATTTGGCTCACTAACTTCACACACCATCAGGCTTCCAAGCAGCTCTCAAGGAAACTCAGTTTTCACACTCTAGGCTTAACGCCCTTTGAGTGCCTAGGAATGAAATGCACCTGGTAGAGAATCCCACACAAACCAATGCTCCACATGCGGGTTTCACATGCCACCAACTCCACATTCACAGACAACTTCAGCGCCAAAGCCATTTTCAGATAGCCCTCAATGCAAAGGCTCTAGGCGCAAATATTGGTGTGAGAGCTAATTCAATCAAGGAAACACTGCATGTTGGTGAAGCGCATATTGAAGAAGAATCAGCCGAGTGGTTCTTGTGGGAGAACAACTCCATTTGGCTCACTAACTTCACACACCATCAGGCTTCCAAGCAGCTCTCAAGGAAACTCAGTTTTCACACTCTAGGCTTAATGCCCTTTGACTGCATTATGTAGGAATGAACCTGGTAGAGCATCCCACAGAAACCAATGCTCCACATGCGGGTTTCACATGCCACCAACTCCACATTCACAGACAACTTCAGCGCCAAAGCCATTTTCAGATAGCCCTCAATACAATGGCTCTAGGCGCAAATATTGGTGTGAGAGCTAATTCAATCAAGGAAACACTGCATGTTGGTGAAGCGCATATTGAAGAAGAATCAGCCGAGTGGTTCTTGTGGGAGAACAACTCCATTTTGGCTCACTAACTTCACACACCATCAGGCTTCCAAGCAGCTCTCAAGGAAACTCAGTTTTCACACTCTAGGCTTAATGCCCTTTGAGTGCATTATGTAGGAATGAACCTGACAGAGCATCCCACACAAACCCATGCTCCACATGCGGGTTTCACATGCCACCAACTCCACATTCACAGACAACTTCAGCGCCAAAGCCATTTTCAGATAGCCCTCAATGCAAAGGCTCTAGGCGCAAATATTGGTGTGAGAGCTAATTCAATCAAGGAAACACTGCATGTTGGTGAAGCGCATATTGAAGAAGAATCAGCCGAGTGGTTCTTGTGGGAGAACAACTCCATTTGGCTCACTAACTTCACACACCATCAGGCTTCCAAGCAGCTCTCAAGTAAACTCAGTTTTCACACTCTAGGCTTAGTGCCCTTTGAGTGCATTATGTAGGAATGAACCTGGTAGAGCATCCCACACAAACCAATGCTCCACATGCGGGTTTCACATGCCACCAACTCCACATTCACAGACAACTTCAGCGCCAAAGCCATTTTCAGATAGCCCTCAATGCAAAGGCTCTAGGCGAAAATATTGGTGTGAGAGCTAATTCAATCAAGGAAACACTGCATGTTGGTGAAGCGCATATTGAAGAAGAATCAGCCGAGTGGTTCTTGTGGGAGAACAACTCCATTTGGCTCACGAACTTCACACACCATCAGGCTTCCAAGCAGCTCTCAAGGAAACTCAGTTTTCACACTCTAGGCTTAATGCCCTTTGAGTGCCTAGGACTGAAATGAACCTGGTAGAGCATCCCACACAAACCAATGCTCCACATGCGGGTTTCACATGCCACCAACTCCACATTCACAGACAACTTCAGCGCCAAAGCCATTTTCAGATAGCCCTCAATACAAAGGCTCTAGGCGCAAATATTGGTGTGAGAGCTAATTCAATCAAGGAAACACTGCATGTTGGTGAAGCGCATATTGAAGAAGAATCAGCCGAGTGGTTCTTGTGGGAGAACACCTCCATTTGGCTCACTAACTTCACACACCATCAGGCTTCCAAGCAGCTCTCAAGGAAACTCAGTTTTCACACTCTAGACTTAATGCCCTTTGAGTGCATTATGTAGGAATGAACCTGGTAGAGCATCCCACACAAACCAATGCTCCACATGCGGGTTTCACATGCCACCAACTCCACATTCACAGACAACTTCAGCGCCAAAGCCATTTTCAGATAGCTCTCAATGCAAAGGCTCTAGGCGCAAATATTGGTGTGAGAGCTAATTCAATCAAGGAAACACTGCATGTTGGTGAAGCGCATATTGAAGAAGAATCAGCCGAGTGGTTCTTGTGGGAGAACAACTCCATTTGGCTCACTAACTTCACACACCATCAGGCTTCCAAGCAGCTCTCAAGGAAACTCAGTTTTCACACTCTAGGCTTAATGCCCTTTGAGTGCATTATGTAGGAATGAACCTGGTAGAGCATCCCACACAAACCAATGCTCCACATGCGGGTTTCACATGCCACCAACTCCACATTCACAGACAACTTCAGCGCCAAAGCCATTTTCAGATAGCCCTCAATGCAAAGGCTCTAGGCCAAAATATTGGTGTGAGAGCTAATTCAATCAAGGAAACACTGCATGTTGGTGAAGCGCATATTGAAGAAGAATCAGCCGAGTGGTTCTTGTGGGGGAACAACTCCATTTGGCTCACAAACATCACACACCATCAGGCTTCCAAGCAGCTCTCAAGGAAACTCAGTTTTCACACTCTAGGTTTAATGCCCTTTGAGTGCCTAGGACTGAAATGAACCTGGTAGAGCATCCCACACAAACCAATGCTCCACATGCGGGTTTCACATGCCACCAACTCCACATTCACAGACAACTTCAGCGCCAAAGCCGTTTTCAGATAGCCCTCAATACAAAGGCTCTAGGCGCAAATATTGGTGTGAGAGATAATTCAATCAAGGAAACACTGCATGTTGGTGAAGCGCATAATGAAGAAGAATCAGCCGAGTGGTGCTTGTGGGAGAACACCTCCATTTGGCTCACTAACTTCACATACCATCAGGCTTCCAAGCAGCTCTCAAGGAAACTCAGTTTTCACACTCTAGGCTTAATGCCCTTTGACTGCATTATGTAGGAATGAACCTGGTAGAGCATCCCACACAAACCAATGCTCCACATGCGGGTTTCACATGCCACCAACTCCACATTCACAGACAACTTCAGCGCCAAAGCCATTTTCAGATAGCTCTCAATGCAAAGGCTCTAGGCGCAAATATTGGTGTGAGAGCTAATTCAATCAAGGAAACCCTGCATGTTGGTGAAGCGCATATTGAAGAAGAATCAGCCGAGTGGTTCTTGTGGGAGAACAACTCCATTTGGCTCACTAACTTCACACACCATCAGGCTTCCAAGCAGCTCTCAAGGAAACTCAGTTTTCACACTCTAGGCTTAATGCCCTTTGAGTGCCTAGGACTGAAATGAACCTGGTAGAGCATCCCACACAAACCAATGCTCCACATGCGGGTTTCACATGCCACCAACTCCACATTCACAGACAACTTCAGCGCCAAAGCCGTTTTCAGATAGCCCTCAATACAAAGGCTCTAGGCGCAAATATTGGTGTGAGAGATAATTCAATCAAGGAAACACTGCATGTTGGTGAAGCGCATATTGAAGAAGAATCAGCCGAGTGGTTCTTGTGGGAGAACAACTCCATTTGGCTCACTAACTTCACATACCATCAGGCTTCCAAGCAGCTCTCAAGGAAACTCAGTTTTCACACTCTATGCTTAGTGCCCTTTGTGTGCCTAGGACTGAAATGAAGCTTGCTGAGCTTCCCACAAAAACGAATGCTCCACATGCGGGTTTCACATGCCACCAACTCCACATTCACAGGCAACTTCAGCACCACAGCCGTTTTCAGATTGCCCTCAATGCAAAGGCTCTAGACGCAAATATTGGTGTGAGAGCTAATTCAATCAAGGAAACACTGCATGTTGGTGAAGCGCATATTGAAGAAGAATCAGCCGAGTGGTTCTTGTGGGAGAACACCTCCATTTGGCTCACTAACTTCACACACCATCAGGCTTCCAAGCAGCTCTCAAGGAAACTCAGTTTTCACACTCTAGGCTTAATGCCCTTTGAGTGCATTATGTAGGAATGAACCTGGTAGAGCATCCCACACAAACCCATGCTCCACATGCGGGTTTCACATGCCACCAACTCCACATTCACAGACAACTTCAGCGCCAAAGCCATTTTCAGATAGCCCTCAATGCAAAGGCTCTAGGCACAAATATTGGTGTGAGAGCTAATTCAATCAAGGAAACCCTGCATGTTGGTGAAGCGCATATTGAAGAAGAATCAGCCGAGTGGTTCTTGTGGGAGAACAACTCCATTTTGGCGCTCTAACTTCACACACCATCAGGCTTCCAAGCAGCTCTCAAGGAAACTCAGTTTTCACACTCTAGGCTTAATGCCTCTTGAGTGCATTATCTAGGAATGAACCTGGTAGAGCGTCCCACACAAACCAATGCTCCACATGCGGGTTTCACATGCCACCAACTCCACATTCACAGACAACTTCAGCGCCAAAGCCATTTTCAGATAGCCCTCAATGCAAAGGCTCTAGGCACAAATATTGGTGTGAGAGCTAATTCAATCAAGGAAACCCTGCATGTTGGTGAAGCGCATATTGAAGAAGAATCAGCCGAGTGGTTCTTGTGGGAGAACAACTCCATTTTGGCGCTCTAACTTCACACACCATCAGGCTTCCATGCAGCTCTCAAGGAAACTCAGTTTTCACACTCTAGGCTTAATGCCCTTTGAGTGCATTATCTAGGAATGAACCTGGTAGAGCGTCCCACACAAACCAATGCTCCACATGCGGGTTTCACATGCCACCAACTCCACATTCACAGACAACTTCAGCGCCAAAGCCGTTTTCAGGTAGCCCTCAATGCAAAGGCTCTAGGCGCAAATATTGGTGTGAGAGCTAATTCAATCAAGGAAACACTGCATGTTGGTGAAGCGCATATTGAAGAAGAATCAGCCGAGTGGTTCTTGTGGGAGAACAACTCCATTTGGCTCACTAACTTCACACACCATCAGGCTTCCAAGCAGCTCTCAAGGAAACTCAGTTTTCACACTCTAGGCTTAATGCCCTTTGAGTGCATTATGTAGGAATGAACCTGGTAGAGCATCCCACACAAACCAATGCTCCACATGCGGGTTTCACATGCCACCAACTCCACATTCACAGACAACTTCAGCGCCAAAGCCATTTTCAGATAGCCCTCAATGCAAAGGCTCTAGGCACAAATATTGGTGTGAGAGCTAATTCAATCAAGGAAACCCTGCATGTTGGTGAAGCACATATTGAAGAAGAATCAGGCGAGTGGTTCTTGTGGGAGAACAACTCCATTTTGGCGCTCTAACTTCACACACCATCAGGCTTCCAAGCAGCTCTCAAGGAAACTCAGTTTTCACACTCTAGGCTTAATGCCTCTTGAGTGCATTATCTAGGAATGAACCTGGTAGAGCGTCCCACACAAACCAATGCTCCACATGCGGGTTTCACATGCCACCAACTCCACATTCACAGACAACTTCAGCGCCAAAGCCGTTTTCAGAGAGCCCTCAATGCAAAGGCTCTAGGCGCAAATATTGGTGTGAGAGCTAATTCAATCAAGGAAACACTGCATGTTGGTGAAGCGCATATTGAAGAAGAATCAGCCGAGTGGTTCTTGTGGGAGAACAACTCCATTTGGCTCACTAACTTCACACACCATCAGGCTTCCAAGCAGCTCTCAAGGAAACTCAGTTTTCACACTCTAGGCTTAATGCCCTTTGAGTGCATTATGTAGGAATGAACCTGGTAGAGCATCCCACACAAACCAATGCTCCACATGCGGGTTTCACATGCCACCAACTCCACATTCACAGACAACTTCAGCGCCAAAGCCATTTTCAGATAGCCCTCAATGCAAAGGCTCTAGGCGCAAATATTGGTGTGAGAGCTAATTCAATCAAGGAAACACTGCATGTTGGTGAAGCGCATATTGAAGAAGAATCAGCCGAGTGGTTCTTGTGGGGGAACAACTCCATTTGGCTCACTAACTTCACACACCATCAGGCTTCCAAGCAGCTCTCAAGGAAACTCAGTTTTCACACTCTAGGCTTAATGCCCTTTAGTGCATTATGTAGGAATGAACCTGGTAGAGCATCCCACACAAACCCATGCTCCACATGCGGGTTTCACATGCCACCAACTCCACATTCACAGGCAACTTCAGCGCCAAAGCCGTTTTCAGATAGCCCTCAATGCAAAGGCTCTAGGCACAAATATTGGTGTGAGAGCTAATTCAATCAAGGAAACACTGCATGTTGGTGAAGCGCATATTGAAGAAGAATCAGCTGAGTGGTTCTTGTGGGAGAACAACTCCATTTGGCTCACTAACTTCACACACCATCAGGCTTCCAAGCAGCTCTCAAGGAAACTCAGTTTTCACACTCTAGGCTTAATGCCCTTTGAGTGCCTAGGACTGAAATGAACCTGGTAGAGCATCCCACACAAACCAATGCTCCACATGCGGGTTTCACATGCCACCAACTCCACATTCACAGACAACTTCAGCGCCAAAGCCATTTTTAGATAGCTCTCAATGCAAAGGCTCTAGGCACAAATATTGGTGTGAGAGCTAATTCAATCAAGGAAACACTGCATGTTGGTGAAGCGCATATTGAAGAAGAATCAGCCGAGTGGTTCTTGTGGGGGAACAACTCCATTTGGCTCACTAACTTCACACACCATCAGGCTTCCAAGCAGCTCTCAAGGAAACTCAGTTTTCACACTCTATGCTTAGTGCCCTTTGAGTGCATTATTTAGGAATGAACCTGGTAGAGCATCCCACACAAACCAATGCTCCACATGCGGGTTTCACATGCCACCAACTCCACATTCACAGACAACTTCAGCGCCAAAGCCATTTTCAGATAGCCCTCAATGCAAAGGCTCTAGGCACAAATATTGGTGTGAGAGCTAATTCAATCAAGGAAACCATGCATGTTGGTGAATCGCATATTGAAGAAGAATCAGCCGAGTGGTTCTTGTGGGAGAACAACTCCATTTGGCTCACTAACTTCACACACCATCAGGCTTCCAAGCAGCTCTCAAGGAAACTCAGTTTTCACACTCTAGGCTTAATGCCCTTTGAGTGCCTAGGACTGAAATGCACCTGGTAGAGCATCCCACACAAACCAATGCTCCACATGCGGGTTTCACATGCCACCAACTCCACATTCACAGACAACTTCAGCGCCAAAGCCATTTTCAGATAGCCCTAAATACAAAGGCTCTAGGCGCAAATATTGGTGTGAGAGCTAATTCAATCAAGGAAACACTGCATGTTGGTGAAGCGTATATTGAAGAAGAATCAGCCGAGTGGTTCTTGTGGGAGAACACCTCCATTTGGCTCACTAACTTCACACACCATCAGGCTTCCAAGCAGCTCTCAAGGAAACTCAGTTTTCACACTCTAGGCTTAATGCCCTTTGAGTGCATTATGTAGGAATGAACCTGGTAGAGCATCCCACACAAACCCATGCTCCACATGCGGGTTTCACATGCCACCAACTCCACATTCACAGACAACTTCAGCGCCAAAGCCATTTTCAGATAGCCCTCAATGCAAAGGCTCTAGGCGAAAATATTGGTGTGAGAGCTAATTCAATCAAGGAAACACTGCATGTTGGTGAAGCGCATATTGAAGAAGAATCAGGCGAGTAGTTCTTGTGGGGGAACAACTCCATTTGGCTCACTAACTTCACACACCATCAGGCTTCCAAGCAGCTCTCAAGGAAACTTAGTTTTCACACTCTAGGCTTAATGCCCTTTGAGTGCCTAGGAATGAAATGCACCTGGTAGAGCATCCCACACAAACCAATGCTCCACATGCGGGTTTCACATGCCACCAACTCCACATTCACAGACAACTTCAGCGCCAAAGCCATTTTCAGATAGCCCTCAATGCAAATGCTCTAGGCACAAATATTGGTGTGAGAGCTAATTCAATCAAGGAAACACTGCATGTTGGTGAAGCGCATATTGAAGAAGAATCAGCCGAGTGGTTCTTGTGGGACAACAACTCCATTTGGCTCACTAACTTCACACACCATCAGGCTTCCATGCAGCTCTCAAGGAAACTCAGTTTTCACACTCTAGGCTTAATGCCCTTTGAGTGCATTATCTAGGAAAGAGCCTGGTAGAGCATCCCACACAAACCAATGCTCCACATGCGGGTTTCACATGCCACCAACTCCACATTCACAGACAACTTCAGCGCCAAAGCCGTTTTCAGATAGCCCTCAATGCAAAGGCTCTAGGCGCAAATATTGGTGTGAGAGCTAATTCAATCAAGGAAACACTGCATGTTGGTGAAGCGCATATTGAAGAAGAATCAGCCGAGTGGTTCCTGTGGGAGAACAACTCCATTTGGCTCACTGACTTCACACACCATCAGGGTTCCAAGCAGCTCTCAAGGAAACTCAGTTTTCACACTCTAGGCTTAATGCCCTTTGACTGCATTATGTAGGAATGAACCTGGTAGAGCATCCCACACAAACCAATGCTCCACATGCGGGTTTCACATGCCAACAACTCCACATTCACAGACAACTTCAGCGCCAAAGCCATTTTCAGATAGCTCTCAATGCAAAGGCTCTAGGCGCAAATATTGGTGTGAGAGCTAATTCAATCAAGGAAACACTGCATGTTGGTGAAGCGCATATTGAAGAAGAATCAGCCGAGTGGTTCTTGTGGGAGAACAACTCCATTTGGCTCACTAACTTCACACACCATCAGGCTTCCAAGCAGCTCTCAAGGAAACTCAGTTTT
>NW_026698702.1:0-47668 GCF_030435755.1 Ochotona princeps | reverse complement strand
TGCCAAATGGAGTTGTTCTCCCACAAGAACCACTCGGCTGATCCTTCTTCAATATGCCCTTCACCAACATGCAGGGTTTCCTTGATTGAATTAGCTCTCACACCAATATTTGTGTCTAGAGCCTTTGCATTGAGGGCTATCTGAAAACGGCTGTGGCGCTGAAGTTGCCTGTGAATGTGGAGTTGTTTGCATGTGAAACCCGCATGTGGAGCATTCGTTTGTATGGGATGCTCACCACGCTTCATTTCAGTCCTAGGTACTCAAAGGGCACTAAGCATAGAGTGTGAAAACGGAGTTTCCTTGAGAGCTGCTTGGAAGCCTGATGGTGTGTGAAGTTAGTGAGTCAAATGGAGTTGTTCTCCCACAAGAACCACTCGGCTGATCCTTCTTCAGGATGCCCTTCACCAACATGCAGTGTTTCCTTGATTGAATTAGCTCTCACACCAATATTTGCGTCTAGAGCCTTTGCATTGAGGGCTATCTGAAAACGGCTGTGGCGCTGAAGTTGCCTGAGAATGTGGAGTTGTTGGCATGTGAAACCCGCATGTGGAGCATTCGTTTGTGTGGGATGCTCACCAAGCTTCATTTCAGTCCTAGGCACTCAAAGGGCACTAAGCATAGAGTGTGAAAACGGAGTTTCCTTGAGAGCTGCTTGGAAGCCTGATGGTGTGTGAAGTTAGTGAGCCAAATGGAGTTGTTCTCCCACAAGAACCACTCGACTGATCCTTCTTCAATATGCCCTTCACCAACATGCAGTGTTTCCTTGATTGTATTAGCTCTCACACCAATATTTGCGTCTAGAGCCTTTGCATTGAGGGCTATCTGAAAACGGCTGTGGCGCCTAAGTTGTCTGTCAATGTGGAGTTGGTGGCATGTGAAACCCGCATGTGGAGCATTCATTTGTGTGGGATGCTCTACCAGGTTCATTCCTAGATAATGCACTCAAAGGGCACTAAGCATAGAGTGTGAAAACTGAGTTTCCTTGAGAGCTGCTTGGAAGCCTGATGGTGTGTGAAGTTAGTGAGCCAAATGGAGTTGTTCTCCACAAGAACCACTCGGCTGATCCTTCTTTAATATGCCCTTCACCAACATGCAGTGTTTCCTTGAATGAATTAGCTCTCACACCAATATTTGCGTCTAGAGCCTTTGCATTGAGGGCTATCTGAAAACGGCTGTGGCGCTGAAGTTGCCTGTGAATGTGGAGTTGGTGGCATGTGAAACCCGCATGTGGAGCATTCGTTTGTGTGGGATGTTCACCAAGCTTCATTTCAGTCCTAGGCACTCAAAGGGCACTAAGCATAGAGTGTGAAAACTGAGTTTCCTTGAGAGCTGCTTGGAAGCCTGATGGTGTGTGAAGTTAGTGAGCCAAATGGAGTTGTTCTCCCACAAGAACCACTCGGCTGATCCTTCTTCAATATGCCCTTCACCAACATGCAGTGTTTCCTTGATTGAATTAGTTCTCACACCAATATTTGCGTCTAGAGCCTTTGCATTGAGGGCTATCTGAAAACGGCTGTGGCGCTGAAGTTGCCTGTGAATGTGGAGTTGGTGGCATGTGAAACCCGCATGTGGAGCATTGGTTTGTGTGGGATGCTCTACCAGGTTCATTCCTAGATAATGCACTCAAAGGGCACTAAGCATAGAGTGTGAAAACTGAGTTTCCTTGAGAGCTGCTTGGAAGCCTGATGGTGTGTGAAGTTAGTGAGCCAAATGGAGTTGTTCTCCGACAAGAACCACTCGGCTGATCCTTCTTCAATATGCCCTTCACCAACATGCAGTGTTTCCTTGATTGAATTATCTCTCACACCAATATTTGCGTCTAGAGCCTATGCATTGAGGGCTATCTGAAAACAGCTGTGGCGCTGAAGTTGCCTGTGAATGTGGAGTTGGTGGCATGTGAAACCCGCATGTGGAGCATTCATTTGTGTGGGATGCTCTACCAGGTTCATTCCTAGATAATGCACTCAAAGGGCACTAAGCATAGAGTGTGAAAACTGAGTTTCCTTGAGAGCTGCTTGGAAGTCTGATGGTGTGTGAAGTTAGTCAGCCAAATGGAGTTGTTGTCCCACAAGAACCACTCGGCTGATCCTTCTTCAATATGCCCTTCACCAACATGCAGTGTTTCCTTGATTGAATTAGCTCTCACACCAATATTTGCGTCTAGAGCCTTTGCATTGAGGGCTATCTGAAAACGGCTGTGGCGCTGAAGTTGCCTGTGAATGTGGAGTTGGTGGCATGTGAAACCCGCATGTGGGGCATTCGTTTGTGTGGGATGCTCTACCAGGTTCATTCCTAGATAATGCACTCAAAGGGCACTAAGCATAGAGTGTGAAAACTGAGTTTCCTTGAGAGCTGCTTGGAAGCCTGATGGTGTGTGAAGTTAGTGAGCCAAATGGAGTTGTTCTCCCACAAGAACCACTCGACTGATCCTTCTTCAATATGCCCTTCACCAACATGCAGTGTTTCCTTGATTGAATTAGCTCTCACACCAATATTTGCGTCTAGAGCCTTTGCATTGAGGGCTATCTGAAAATGGCTGTGGCGCTGAAGTTGCCTGTGAATGTGGAGTTGTTGGCATGTGAAACCCGCATGTGGAGCATTCGTTTGTGTGGGATGCTCACCAAGCTTCATTTCAGTCCTAGGCACTCAAAGGGCACTAAGCATAGAGTGTGAAAACTGAGTTTCCTTGAGAGCTGCTTGGAAGCCTGATGGTGTGTGAAGTTAGTGAGCCAAATGGAGTTGTTCTCCCACAAGAACCACTCGACTGATCCTTCTTCAATATGCCCTTCACCAACATGCAGTGTTTCCTTGATTGAATTAGCTCTCACACCAATATTTGCGTCTAGAGCCTTTGCATTGAGGGCTATCTGAAAACGGCTGTGGCGCCTAAGTTGTCTGTCAATGTGGAGTTGGTGGCATGTGAAACCCGCATGTGGAGCATTCATTTGTGTGGGATGCTCTACCAGGTTCATTCCTAGATAATGCACTCAAAGGGCACTAAGCATAGAGTGTGAAAACTGAGTTTCCTTGAGAGCTGCTTGGAAGCCTGATGGTGTGTGAAGTTAGTGAGCCAAATGGAGTTGTTCTCCCACAAGAACCACTGGGCTGATCCTTCTTCAATATGCCCTTCACCAACATGCAGTGTTTCCTTGATTGAATTAGCTCTCACACCAATATTTGCGTCTAGAGCCTTTGCATTGAGGGCTATCTGAAAACGGCTGTGGCGCTGAAGTTGCCTGTGAATGTGGAGTCTGGTCGGCATGTGAAACCCGCATGTGGAGCATTCGTTTGTGTGGGATGCTCTACCAGGTTCATTCCTAGATAATGCACTCAAAGGGCACTAAGCATAGAGTGTGAAAACTGAGTTTCCTTGAGAGCTGCTTGGAAGCCTGATGGTGTGTGAAGTTAGTGAGCCAAATGGAGTTGTTCTCCCACAAGAACCACTCGGCTGATCCTTCTTCAATATGCCCTTCACCAACATGCAGTGTTTCCTTGATTGAATTAGCTCTCACACCAATATTTGCGTCTAGTGCCTTTGCATTGAGGGCTATCTGAAAACGGCTGTGGCGCTGAAGTTGCCTGTGAATGTGGAGTTGGTGGCATTTGAAACCCGCATGTGGAGCATTCGTTTGTATGGGATGCTCACCACGCTTCATTTCAGTCCTAGGTACTCAAAGGGCACTAAGCATAGAGTGTGAAAACGGAGTTTCCTTGAGAGCTGCTTGGAAGCCTGATGGTGTGTGAAGTTAGTGAGCCAAATGGAGTTGTTCTCCGACAAGAACCACTCGGCTGATCCTTCTTCAATATGCCCTTCACCAACATGCAGTGTTTCCTTGATTGAATTAGCTCTCACACCAATATTTGCGTCTAGAGCCTATGCATTGAGGGCTATCTGAAAACAGCTGTGGCGCTGAAGTTGCCTGTGAATGTGGAGTTGGTGGCATGTGAAACCCGCATGTGGAGCATTCATTTGTGTGGGATGCTCTACCAGGTTCATTCCTAGATAATGCACTCAAAGGGCACTAAGCATAGAGTGTGAAAACTGAGTTTCCTTGAGAGCTGCTTGGAAGCCTGATGGTGTGTGAAGTTAGTGAGCCAAATGGAGTTGTTCTCCCACAAGAACCACTCGGCTGATCCTTCTTCAATATGCCCTTCACCAACATGCAGTGTTTCCTTGATTGAATTAGCTCTCACACCAATATTTGCGTCTAGAGCCTTTGCATTGAGGGCTATCTGAAAACGGCTGTGGCGCTGAAGTTGCCTGTGAATGTGGAGTTGGTGGCATGTGAAACCCGCATGTGGAGCATTCGTTTGTGTGGGATGCTCTACCAGGTTCATTCCTAGATAATGCACTCAAAGGGCACTAAGCATAGAGTGTGAAAACTGAGTTTCCTTGAGAGCTGCTTGGAAGCCTGATGGTGTGTGAAGTTAGTGAGCCAAATGGAGTTGTTCTCCCACAAGAACCACTCGGCTGATCCTTCTTCAATATGCCCTTCACCAACATGCAATGTTTCCTTGATTGAATTAGCTCTCACACCAATATTTGCGTCTAGAGCCTTTGCATTGAGGGCTATCTGAAAACGGCTGTGGCGCTGAAGTTGCCTGTGAATGTGGAGTTGTTGGCATGTGAAACCCGCATGTGGAGCATTCGTTTGTGTGGGATGCTCACCAAGCTTCATTTCAGTCCTTGGCACTCAAAGGGCACTAAGCATAGAGTGTGAAAACGGAGTTTCCTTGAGAGCTGCTTGGAAGCCTGATGGTGTGTGAAGTTAGTGAGCCAAATGGAGTTTTTCTCCCACAAGAACCACTCGACTGATCCTTCTTCAATATGCCCTTCACCAACATGCAGTGTTTCCTTGATTGAATTAGCTCTCACACCAATATTTGCGTCTAGAGCCTTTGCATTGAGGGCTATCTGAAAACGGCTGTGGCGCCTAAGTTGTCTGTCAATGTGGAGTTGGTGGCATGTGAAACCCGCATGTGGAGCATTCATTTGTGTGGGATGCTCTACCAGGTTCATTCCTAGATAATGCACTCAAAGGGCACTAAGCATAGAGTGTGAAAACTGAGTTTCCTTGAGAGCTGCTTGGAAGCCTGATGGTGTGTGAAGTTAGTGAGCCAAATGGAGTTGTTCTCCCACAAGAACCACTCGACTGATCCTTCTTCAATATGCCCTTCACCAACATGCAGTGTTTCCTTGATTGAATTAGCTCTCACACCAATATTTGCGTCTAGAGCCTTTGCATTGAGGGCTATCTGAAAACGGCTGTGGCGCTGAAGTTGCCTGTGAATGTGGAGTTGGTGGCATGTGAAACCCGCATGTGGAGCATTCGTTTGTGTGGGATGCTCTACCAGGTTCATTCCTAGATAATGCACTCAAAGGGCACTAAGCATAGAGTGTGAAAACTGAGTTTCCTTGAGAGCTGCTTGGAAGCCTGATGGTGTGTGAAGTTAGTGAGCCAAATGGAGTTGTTCTCCCACAAGAACCACTCGGCTGATCCTTCTTCAATATGCCCTTCACCAACATGCAGGGTTTCCTTGATTGAATTAGCTCTCACACCAATATTTGCGTCTAGAGCCTTTGCATTGAGGGCTATCTGAAAACGGCTGTGGCGCTGAAGTTGCCTGTGAATGTGGAGTTGTTTGCATTTGAAACCCGCATGTGGAGCATTCGTTTGTGTGGGATGCTCACCACGCTTCATTTCAGTCCTAGGTACTCAAAGGGCACTAAGCATAGAGTGTGAAAACGGAGTTTCCTTGAGAGCTGCTTGGAAGCCTGATGGTGTGTGAAGTTAGTGAGTCAAATGGAGTTGTTCTCCCACAAGAACCACTCGGCTGATCCTTCTTCAGGATGCCCTTCACCAACATGCAGTGTTTCCTTGATTGAATTAGCTCTCACACCAATATTTGCGTCTAGAGGCTTTGCATTGAGGGCTATCTGAAAACGGCTGTGGCGCTGAAGTTGCCTGTGAATGTGGAGTTGTTGGCATTTGAAACCCGCATGTGGAGCATTCGTTTGTGTGGGATGCTCACCAAGCTTCATTTCAGTCCTAGGCACTCAAAGGGCACTAAGCATAGAGTGTGAAAACGGAGTTTCCTTGAGAGCTGCTTGGAAGCCTGATGGTGTGTGAAGTTAGTGAGCCAAATGGAGTTGTTCTCCCACAAGAACCACTCGACTGATCCTTCTTCAATATGCCCTTCACCAACATGCAGTGTTTCCTTGATTGAATTAGCTCTCACACCAATATTTGCGTCTAGAGCCTTTGCATTGAGGGCTATCTGAAAACGGCTGTGGCGCTGAAGTTGCCTGTGAATGTGGAGTTGGTGGCATGTGAAACCCGCATGTGGAGCATTCGTTTGTGTGGGATGCTCTACCAGGTTCATTCCTAGATAATGCACTCAAAGGGCACTAAGCATAGAGTGTGAAAACTGAGTTTCCTTGAGAGCTGCTTGGAAGCCTGATGGTGTGTGAAGTTAGTGAGCCAAATGGAGTTGTTCTCCCACAAGAACCACTCGGCTGATCCTTCTTCAATATGCCCTTCACCAACATGCAGTGTTTCCTTGATTGAATTAGCTCTCACACCAATATTTGCGTCTAGAGGCTTTGCATTGAGGGCTATCTGAAAACGGCTGTGGCGCTGAAGTTGCCTGTGAATGTGGAGTTGGT
This sequence comes from Ochotona princeps, assembly GCF_030435755.1. Taxonomy (NCBI): domain Eukaryota; kingdom Metazoa; phylum Chordata; class Mammalia; order Lagomorpha; family Ochotonidae; genus Ochotona; species Ochotona princeps. The sequence continues at coordinate 41,001 of NW_026698702.1, read as the reverse complement.
GGCATGTGAAACCCGCATGTGGAGCATTCGTTTGTGTGGGATGCTCTACCAGGTTCATTCCTAGATAATGCACTCAAAGGGCACTAAGCATAGAGTGTGAAAACTGAGTTTCCTTGAGAGCTGCTTGGAAGCCTGATGGTGTGTGAAGTTAGTGAGCCAAATGGAGTTGTTCTCCCACAAGAACCACTCGGCTGATCCTTCTTCAATATGCCCTTCACCAACATGCAGGGTTTCCTTGATTGAATTAGCTCTCACACCAATATTTGTGTCTAGAGCCTTTGCATTGAGGGCTATCTGAAAACGGCTGTGGCGCTGAAGTTGCCTGTGAATGTGGAGTTGTTTGCATGTGAAACCCGCATGTGGAGCATTCGTTTGTATGGGATGCTCACCACGCTTCATTTCAGTCCTAGGTACTCAAAGGGCACTAAGCATAGAGTGTGAAAACGGAGTTTCCTTGAGAGCTGCTTGGAAGCCTGATGGTGTGTGAAGTTAGTGAGTCAAATGGAGTTGTTCTCCCACAAGAACCACTCGGCTGATCCTTCTTCAGGATGCCCTTCACCAACATGCAGTGTTTCCTTGATTGAATTAGCTCTCACACCAATATTTGCGTCTAGAGCCTTTGCATTGAGGGCTATCTGAAAACGGCTGTGGCGCTGAAGTTGCCTGAGAATGTGGAGTTGTTGGCATGTGAAACCCGCATGTGGAGCATTCGTTTGTGTGGGATGCTCACCAAGCTTCATTTCAGTCCTAGGCACTCAAAGGGCACTAAGCATAGAGTGTGAAAACGGAGTTTCCTTGAGAGCTGCTTGGAAGCCTGATGGTGTGTGAAGTTAGTGAGCCAAATGGAGTTGTTCTCCCACAAGAACCACTCGACTGATCCTTCTTCAATATGCCCTTCACCAACATGCAGTGTTTCCTTGATTGTATTAGCTCTCACACCAATATTTGCGTCTAGAGCCTTTGCATTGAGGGCTATCTGAAAACGGCTGTGGCGCCTAAGTTGTCTGTCAATGTGGAGTTGGTGGCATGTGAAACCCGCATGTGGAGCATTCATTTGTGTGGGATGCTCTACCAGGTTCATTCCTAGATAATGCACTCAAAGGGCACTAAGCATAGAGTGTGAAAACTGAGTTTCCTTGAGAGCTGCTTGGAAGCCTGATGGTGTGTGAAGTTAGTGAGCCAAATGGAGTTGTTCTCCCACAAGAACCACTCGGCTGATCCTTCTTCAATATGCCCTTCACCAACATGCAGTGTTTCCTTGATTGAATTAGCTCTCACACCAATATTTGCGTCTAGAGCCTTTGCATTGAGGGCTATCTGAAAACGGCTGTGGCGCTGAAGTTGCCTGTGAATGTGGAGTTGGTGGCATGTGAAACCCGCATGTGGAGCATTCGTTTGTGTGGGATGCTCTACCAGGTTCATTCCTAGATAATGCACTCAAAGGGCACTAAGCATAGAGTGTGAAAACTGAGTTTCCTTGAGAGCTGCTTGGAAGCCTGATGGTGTGTGAAGTTAGTGAGCCAAATGGAGTTGTTCTCCCACAAGAACCACTCGGCTGATCCTTCTTCAATATGCCCTTCACCAACATGCAGTGTTTCCTTGATTGAATTAGCTCTCACACCAATATTTGCGTCTAGAGCCTTTGCATTGAGGGCTATCTGAAAACGGCTGTGGCGCTGAAGTTGCCTGTGAATGTGGAGTTGTTGGCATGTGAAACCCGCATGTGGAGCATTCGTTTGTGTGGGATGCTGACCAAGCCTCATTTCAGTCCTAGGCACTCAAAGGGCACTAAGCATAGAGTGTGAAAACGGAGTTTCCTTGAGAGCTGCTTGGAAGCCTGATGGTGTGTGAAGTTAGTGAGCCAAATGGAGTTGTTCTCCCACAAGAACCACTCGACTGATCCTTCTTCAATATGCCCTTCACCAACATGCAGTGTTTCCTTGATTGAATTAGCTCTCACACCAATATTTCCGTCTAGAGCCTTTGCATTGAGGGCTATCTGAAAACGGCTGTGGGGCCTAAGTTGTCTGTCAATGTGGAGTTGGTGGCATGTGAAACCCGCATGTGGAGCATTCATTTGTGTGGGATGCTCTACCAGGTTCATTCCTAGATAATGCACTCAAAGGGCACTAAGCATAGAGTGTGAAAACTGAGTTTCCTTGAGAGCTGCTTGGAAGCCTGATGGTGTGTGAAGTTAGTGAGCCAAATGGAGTTGTTCTCCCACAAGAACCACTGGGCTGATCCTTCTTCAATATGCCCTTCACCAACATGCAGTGTTTCCTTGATTGAATTAGCTCTCACACCAATATTTGCGTCTAGAGCCTTTGCATTGAGGGCTATCTGAAACGGCTGTGGCGCTGAAGTTGCCTGTGAATGTGGAGTTGGTGGCATGTGAAACCCGCATGTGGAGCATTCGTTTGTGTGGGATGCTCTACCAGGTTCATTCCTAGATAATGCACTCAAAGGGCACTAAGCATAGAGTGTGAAAACTGAGTTTCCTTGAGAGCTGCTTGGAAGCCTGATGGTGTGTGAAGTTAGTGAGCCAAATGGAGTTGTTCTCCCACAAGAACCACTCGGCTGATCCTTCTTCAATATGCCCTTCACCAACATGCAGTGTTTCCTTGATTGAATTAGCTCTCACACCAATATTTGCGTCTAGAGCCTTTGCATTGAGGGCTATCTGAAAACGGCTGTGGCGCTGAAGTTGCCTGTGAATGTGGAGTTGGTGGCATGTGAAAACCGCATGTGGAGCATTCGTTTGTGTGGGATGCTCTACCAGGTTCATTCCTAGATAATGCACTCAAAGGGCACTAAGCATAGAGTGTGAAAACTGAGTTTCCTTGAGAGCTGCTTGGAAGCCTGATGGTGTGTGAAGTTAGTGAGCCAAATGGAGTTGTTCTCCCACAAGAACCTCTCGGCTGATCCTTCTTCAATATGCCCTTCACCAACATGCAGTGTTTCCTTGATTGAATTAGCTCTCACACCAATATTTGCGTCTAGAGCCTTTGCATTGAGGGCTATCTGAAAACGGCTGTGGCGCTGAAGTTGCCTGTGAATGTGGAGTTGTTTGCATTTGAAACCCGCATGTGGAGCATTCGTTTGTATGGGATGCTCACCACGCTTCATTTCAGTCCTAGGTACTCAAAGGGCACTAAGCATAGAGTGTGAAAACGGAGTTTCCTTGAGAGCTGCTTGGAAGCCTGATGGTGTGTGAAGTTAGTGAGTCAAATGGAGTTGTTCTCCCACAAGAACCACTCGGCTGATCCTTCTTCAATATGCCCTTCACCAACATGCAGTGTTTCCTTGATTGAATTAGCTCTCACACCAATATTTGCGTCTAGAGCCTTTGCATTGAGGGCTATCTGAAAACGGCTGTGGCGCTGAAGTTGCCTGTGAATGTGGAGTTGTTGGCATGTGAAACCCGCATGTGGAGCATTCGTTTGTGTGGGATGCTCACCAAGCTTCATTTCAGTCCTAGGCACTCAAAGGGCACTAAGCATAGAGTGTGAAAACTGAGTTTCCTTGAGAGCTGCTTGGAAGCCTGATGGTGTGTGAAGTTAGTGAGCCAAATGGAGTTGTTCTCCCACAAGAACCACTCGACTGATCCTTCTTCAATATGCCCTTCACCAACATGCAGTGTTTCCTTGATTGAATTAGCTCTCACACCAAGATTTGCGTCTAGAGCCTTTGCATTGAGGGCTATCTGAAAACGGCTGTGGCGCCTAAGTTGTCTGTCAATGTGGAGTTGGTGGCATGTGAAACCCGCATGTGGAGCATTCATTTGTGTGGGATGCTCTACCAGGTTCATTCCTAGATAATGCACTCAAAGGGCACTAAGCATAGAGTGTGAAAACTGAGTTTCCTTGAGAGCTGCTTGGAAGCCTGATGGTGTGTGAAGTTAGTGAGCCAAATGGAGTTGTTCTCCCACAAGAACCACTCGGCTGATCCTTCTTCAATATGCCCTTCACCAACATGCAGTGTTTCCTTGATTGAATTAGCTCTCACACCAATATTTGCGTCTAGAGCCTTTGCATTGAGGGCTATCTGAAAACGGCTGTGGCGCTGAAGTTGCCTGTGAATGTGGAGTTGGTGGCATGTGAAACCCGCATGTGGAGCATTCGTTTGTGTGGGATGCTCTACCAGGTTCATTCTTAGATAATGCACTCAAAGGGCACTAAGCATAGATTGTGGAAACTGAGTTTCCTTGAGAGCTGCTTGGAAGCCTGATGGTGTGTGAAGTTAGTGAGCCAAATGGAGTTGTTCTCCCACAAGAACCACTCGGCTGATCCTTCTTCAATATGCCCTTCACCAACATGCAGTGTTTCCTTGATTGAATTAGCTCTCACACCAATATTTGCGTCTAGAGCCTTTGCATTGAGGGCTGTCTGAAAACGGCTGTGGCGCTGAAGTTGCCTGTGAATGTGGAGTTGTTTGCATTTGAAACCCGCATGTGGAACATTCGTTTGTGTGGGATGTTCACCAAGCTTCATTTCAGTCCTAGGCACTCAAAGGGCACTAAGCATAGAGTGTGAAACCTGAGTTTCCTTGAGAGCTGCTTGAAAGCCTGATGGTGTGTGAAGTTAGTGAGCCAAATGGAGTTGTTCTCCCACAAGAACCACTCTGCTGATCCTTCTTCAATATGCCCTTCACCAACATGCAGTGTTTCCTTGATTGAATTAGCTCTCACACCAATATTTGCGTCTAGAGCCTTTGCATTGAGGGCTATCTGAAAACGGCTGTGGCGCTGAAGTTGCCTGTGAATGTGGAGTTGGTGGCATGTGAAACCCGCATGTGGAGCATTCGTTTGTGTGGGATGCTCTACCAGGTTCATTCCTAGATAATGCACTCAAAGGGCACTAAGCATAGAGTGTGAAAACTGAGTTTCCTTGAGAGCTGCTTGGAAGCCTGATGGTGTGTGAAGTTAGTGAGCCAAATGGAGTTGTTCTCCCACAAGAACCACTCGGCTGATCCTTCTTCAATATGCCCTTCACCAACATGCAGTGTTTCCTTGATTGAATTAGCTCTCACACCAATATTTGCGTCTAGAGCCTTTGCATTGAGGGCTATCTGAAAACGGCTGTGGCGCTGAAGTTGCCTGTGAATGTGGAGTTGTTGGCATGTGAAACCCGCATGTGGAGCATTCGTTTGTGTGGGATGCTCACCAAGCTTCATTTCAGTCCTAGGCACTCAAAGGGCACTAAGCATAGAGTGTGAAAACGGAGTTTCCTTGAGAGCTGCTTGGAAGCCTGATGGTGTGTGAAGTTAGTGAGCCAAATGGAGTTGTTCTCCCACAAGAACCACTCGACTGATCCTTCTTCAATATGCCCTTCACCAACATGCAGTGTTTCCTTGATTGAATTAGCTCTCACACCAATATTTGCGTCTAGAGCCTTTGCATTGAGGGCTATCTGAAAACGGCTGTGGCGCTGAAGTTGCCTGTCAATGTGGAGTTGGTGGCATGTGAAACCCGCATGTGGAGCATTCATTTGTGTGGGATGCTCTACCAGGTTCATTCCTAGATAATGCACTCAAAGGGCACTAAGCATAGAGTGTGAAAACTGAGTTTCCTTGAGAGCTGCTTGGAAGCCTGATGGTGTGTGAAGTTAGTGAGCCAAATGGAGTTGTTCTCCCACAAGAACCACTCGGCTGATTCTTCTTCAATATGCCCTTCACCAACATGCAGTGTTTCCTTGATTGAATTAGCTCTCACACCAATATTTGCGTCTAGAGCCTTTGCATTGAGGGCTATCTGAAAACGGCTGTGGCTCTGAAGTTGCCTGTGAATGTGGAGTTGGTGGCATGTGAAACCCGCATGTTTAGCATTCGTTTGTGTGGATGCTCACCAAGCTTCATTTCAGTCCTAGGCATACAAAGGGCACTAAGCATAGAGTGTGAAAACTGAGTTTCCTTGAGAGCTGCTTGGAAGCCTGATGGTGTGTGAAGTTAGTGAGCCAATTGGAGTTGTTCCCCCACAAGAACCACTCGGCTGATCCTTCTTCAATATGCCCTTCACCAACATGCAGTGTTTCCTTGATTGAATTAGCTCTCACACCAATATTTGCGTCTAGAGCCTTTGCATTGAGGGCTATCTGAAAACGGCTGTGGCGCTGAAGTTGCCTGAGAATGTGGAGTTGGTGGCATGTGAAACCCGCATGTGGAGCATTGGTTTGTGTGGGATGCTCTACCAGGTTCATTCCTAGATAATGCACTCAAAGGGCACTAAGCATAGAGTGTGAAAACTGAGTTTCCTTGAGAGCTGCTTGGAAGCCTGATGGTGTGTGAAGTTAGAGAGCCAAATGGAGTTGTTCTCCCACAAGAACCACTCTGCTGATCCTTCTTCAATATGCCCTTCACCAACATGCAGTGTTTCCTTGATTGAATTAGCTCTCACACCAATATTTGCGTCTAGAGCCTTTGCATTGAGGGCTATCTGAAAACGGCTGTGGCGCTGAAGTTGCCTGTGAATGTGGAGTTGGTGGCATGTGAAACCCGCATGTGGAGCATTCGTGTGTGTGGGATTCTCCACCAGGTTCATTCCTAGATAATGCACTCAAAGGGCACTAAGCATAGAGTGTGAAAACTGAGTTTCCTTGAGAGCTGCTTGGAAGCCTGATGGTGTGTGAAGTTAGTGAGCCAAATGTAGTTGTTCTCCCACAAGAACCACTCGGCTGATCCTTCTTCAATATGCCCTTCACCAACATGCAGGGTTTCCTTGATTGAATTAGCTCTCACACCAATATTTGCGTCTAGAGCCTTTGCATTGAGGGCTATCTGAAAACGGCTGTGGCGCTGAAGTTGCCTGTGAATGTGGAGTTGGTTGCATTTGAAACCCGCATGTGGAGCATTCGTTTGTATGGGATGCTCACCACGCTTCATTTCAGTCCTAGGTACTCAAAGGGCACTAAGCGTAGAGTGTGAAAACGGAGTTTCCTTGAGAGCTGCTTGGAAGCCTGATGGTGTGTGAAGTTAGTGAGTCAAATGGAGTTGTTCTCCCACAAGAACCACTCGGCTGATCCTTCTTCAGGATGCCCTTCACCAACATGCAGTGTTTCCTTGATTGAATTAGCTCTCACACCAATATTTGCGTCTAGAGCCTTTGCATTGAGGGCTATCTGAAAACGGCTGTGGCGCTGAAGTTGCCTGTGAATGTGGAGTTGTTGGCATGTGAAACCCGCATGTGGAGCATTCGTTTGTGTGGGATGCTCACCAAGCTTCATTTCAGTCCTTGGCACTCAAAGGGCACTAAGCATAGAGTGTGAAAACGGAGTTTCCTTGAGAGCTGCTTGGAAGCCTGATGGTGTGTGAAGTTAGTGAGCCAAATGGAGTTGTTCTCCCACAAGAACCACTGGGCTGATCCTTCTTCAATATGCCCTTCACCAACATGCAGTGTTTCCTTGATTGAATTAGCTCTCACACCAATATTTGCGTCTAGAGCCTTTGCATTGAGGGCTATCTGAAAACGGCTGTGGCGCTGAAGTTGCCTGTGAATGTGGAGTTGGTGGCATGTGAAACCCGCATGTGGAGCATTGGTTTGTGTGGGATGCTCTACCAGGTTCATTCCTAGATAATGCACTCAAAGGGCACTAAGCATAGAGTGTGAAAACTGAGTTTCCTTGAGAGCTGCTTGGAAGCCTGATGGTGTGTGAAGTTAGTGAGCCAAATGGAGTTGTTCTCCCACAAGAACCACTCGGCTGATCCTTCTTCAATATGCCCTTCACCAACATGCAGGGTTTCCTTGATTGAATTAGCTCTCACACCAATATTTGCGTCTAGAGCCTTTGCATTGAGGGCTATCTGAAAACGGCTGTGGCGCTGAAGTTGCCTGTGAATGTGGAGTTGGTGGCATGTGAAACCCGCATGTGGAGCATTCGTTTGTGTGGGATGCTCTACCAGGTTCATTCCTAGATAATGCACTCAAAGGGCACTAAGCATAGAGTGTGAAAACTGAGTTTCCTCGAGAGCTGCTTGGAAGCCTGATGGTGTGTGAAGTTAGGTGAAGTTAGTGAGCCAAATGGAGTTGTTCTCCCACAAGAACCACTCGGCTGATCCTTCTTCAATATGCCCTTCACCAACATGCAGTGTTTCCTGGAATGAATTAGCTCTCACACCAATATTTGCGTCTAGAGCCTTAGCATTGAGGGCTATCTGAAAACGGCTGTGGCGCTGAATTTGCCTGTGAATGTGGAGTTGGTGGCATGTGAAACCCGCATGTGGAGCATTCGTTTGTGTGGGATGTTCACCAAGCTTCATTTCAGTCCTAGGCACTCAAAGGGCACTAAGCATAGAGTGTGAAAACTGAGTTTCCTTGAGAGCTGCTTGGAAGCCTGATGGTGTGTGAAGTTAGTGAGCCAAATGGAGTTGTTCTCCCACTAGAACCACTCGGCTCATCCTTCTTCAATATGCCCTTCACCAACACGCAGTGTTTCCTTGATTGAATTAGCTCTCACACCAATATTTGCGTCTAGAGCCTTTGCATTGAGGGCTGTCTGAAAACGGCTGTGGCGCTGAAGTTGCCTGTGAATGTGGAGTTGTTTGCATTTGCAACCCGCATGTGGAACATTCGTTTGTGTGGGATGTTCACCAAGCTTGATTTCAGTCCTAGGCATACAAAGGGCACTAAGCATAGAGTGTGAAAACTGAGTTTCCTTGAGAGCTGCTTGGAAGCCTGATGGTGTGTGAAGTTATTGAGCCAATTGGAGTTGTTCTCCCACAAGAACCACTCGGCTGATCCTTCTTCAATATGCCCTTCACCAACATGCAGTGTTTCCTTGATTGAATTAGCTCTCACACCAATATTTGCGTCTAGAGCCTTTGCATTGAGGGCTATCTGAAAACGGCTGTGGCGCTGAATTTGCCTGTGAATGTGGAGTTGGTGGCATGTGAAACCCGCATGTGGAGCATTCGTTTGTGTGGGATGCTCTACCAGGTTCATTCCTAGATAATGCACTCAAAGGGCACTAAGCATAGAGTGTGAAAACTGAGTTTCCTCGAGAGCTGCTTGGAAGCCTGATGGTGTGTGAAGTTAGTGAGCCAAATGGAGTTGTTCTCCCACAAGAACCACTCGGCTGATCCTTCTTCAATATGCCCTTCACCAACACGCAGTGTTTCCTTGATTGAATTAGCTCTCACACCAATATTTGCGTCTAGAGCCTTTGCATTGAGGGCTGTCTGAAAACGGCTGTGGCGCTGAAGTTGCCTGTGAATGTGGAGTTGTTTGCATTTGAAACCCTCATGTGGAACATTCGTTTGTGTGGGATGTTCACCAAGCTTCATTTCAGTCCTAGGCATACAAAGGGCACTAAGCACAGAGTGTGAAAACTGAGTTTCCTTGAGAGCTGCTTGGAAGCCTGATGGTGTGTGAAGTTAGTGAGCCAATTGGAGTTGTTCCCCCACAAGAACCACTCGGCTGATCCTTCTTCAATATGCCCTTCACCAACATGCAGTGTTTCCTTGATTGAATTAGCTCTCACACCAATATTTGCGTCTAGAGCCTTTGCATTGAGGGCTATCTGAAAACGGCTGTGGCTCTGAAGTTGCCTGTGAATGTGGAGTTGGTGGCATGTGAAACCCGCATGTGGAGCATTCGTTTGTGTGGGATGCTCTACCAGGTTCATTCCTAGATAATGCACTCAAAGGGCACTAAGCATAGAGTGTGAAAACTGAGTTTCCTTGAGAGCTGCTTGCAAGCCTGATGGTGTGTGAAGTTAGTGAGCCAAATGGAGTTGTTCTCCCACAAGAACCACTAGGCTGATCCTTCTTCAATATGCCCTTCACCAACATGCAGTGTTTCCTTGATTGAATTAGCTCTCACACCAATATTTGCGTCTAGAGCCTTTGCATTGAGGGCTATCTGAAAACGGCTGTGGCGCTGAAGTTGCCTGTGAATGTGGAGTTGGTGGCATGTGAAACCCGCATGTGGAGCATTCGTGTGTGTGGGATTCTCCACCAGGTTCATTCCTAGATAATGCACTCAAAGGGCACTAAGCATAGAGTGTGAAAACTGAGTTTCCTTGAGAGCTGCTTGGAAGCCTGATGGTGTGTGAAGTTAGTGAGCCAAATGGAGTTGTTCTCCCACAAGAACCACTCGGCTGATCCTTCTTCAATATGCCCTTCACCAACATGCAGTGTTTCCTTGATTGAATTAGCTCTCACACCAATATTTGCGTCTAGAGCCTTTGCATTGAGGGCTATCTGAAAACGGCTGTGGCGCTGAAGTTGCCTGTGAATGTGGAGTTGGTGGCATGTGAAACCCGCATGTGGAGCATTCGTTTGTGTGGGATGCTCTACCAGGTTCATTCCTAGATAATGCACTCAAAGGGCACTAAGAATAGAGTGTGAAAACTGATTTTCCTTGAGAGCTGCTTGGAAGCCTGATGGTGTGTGAAGTTAGTGAGCCAAATGGAGTTGTTCTCCCACAAGAACCACTCGGCTGATCCTTTTCAATATGCCCTTCACCAACATGCAGTGTTTCCTTGATTGAATTAGCTCTCACACCAATATTTGCGTCTAGAGCCTTTGCATTGAGGGCTATCTGAAAACGGCTGTGTTGCTGAAGTTGCCTGTGAATGTGGAGTTGGTGGCATGTGAAACCCGCATGTGGAGCATTCGTTAGTGTGGGATGCTCTACCAGGTTCATTCCCAGATAATGCACTCAAAGGGCACTAAGCATAGAGTGTGAAAACTGAGTTTCCTTGAGAGCTGCTTGGAAGCCTGATGGTGTGTGAAGTTAGTGAGCCAAATGGAGTTGTTCTCCCACAAGAACCACTCTGCTGATCCTTCTTCAATATGCCCTTCACCAACATGCAGTGTTTCCTTGATTGAATTAGCTCTCACACCAATATTTGCGTCTAGAGCCTTTGCATTGAGGGCTATCTGAAAACGGCTGTGGCGCTGAAGTTGCCTGTGAATGTGGAGTTGGTGGCATGTGAAACCCGCATGTGGAGCATTCGTGTGTGTGGGATTCTCCACCAGGTTCATTCCTAGATAATGCACTCAAAGGGCACTAAGCATAGAGTGTGAAAACTGAGTTTGCTTGAGAGCTGCTTGGAAGCCTGATGGTGTGTGAAGTTAGTGAGCCAAATGGAGTTGTTCTCCCACAAGAACCACTCGGCTGATTCTTCTTCAATATGCCCTTCACCAACATGCAGTGTTCCCTTGATTGAATTAGCTCTCACACCAATATTTGCGTCTAGAGCCTTTGCATTGAGGGCTATCTGAAAACGGCTGTGGCTCTGAAGTTGCCTGTGAATGTGGAGTTGGTGGCATGTGAAACCCGCATGTGGAGCATTCGTTTGTGTGGGATGCTCTACCAGGTTCATTCCTAGATAATGCACTCAAAGGGCACTAAGCATAGAGTGTGAAAACTGAGTTTCCTTGAGAGCTGCTTGCAAGCCTGATGGTGTGTGAAGTTAGTGAGCCAAATGGAGTTGTTCTCCCACAAGAACCACTCGGCTGATCCTTCTTCAATATGCCCTTCACCAACATGCAGTGTTTCCTTGATTGAATTAGCTCTCACACCAATATTTGCGTCTAGAGCCTTTGCATTGAGGGCTATCTGAAAACGGCTGTGGCGCTGAAGTTGCCTGTGAATGTGGAGTTGGTGGCATGTGAAACCCGCATGTGGAGCATTCGTGTTTGTGGGATTCTCCACCAGGTTCATTCCTAGATAATGCACTCAAAGGGCACTAAGCATAGAGTGTGAAAACTGAGTTTCCTTGAGAGCTGCTTGGAAGCCTGATGGTGTGTGAAGTTAGTGAGCCAAATGGAGTTGTTCTCCCACAAGAACCACTCGGCTGATCCTTCTTCAATATGCCCTTCACCAACATGCACTGTTTCCTTGATTGAATTAGCTCTCACACCAATATTTGCGTCTAGAGCCTTTGCATTGAGGGCTATCTGAAAACGGCTGTGGCGCTGAAGTTGCCTGTGAATGTGGAGTTGGTGGCATGTGAAACCCGCATGTGGAGCATTCGTTTGTGTGGGATGCTCTACCAGGTTCATTCCTAGATAATGCACTCAAAGGACACTAAGCATAGAGTGTGAAAACTGAGTTTCCTTGAGAGCTGCTTGTAAGCCTGATGGTGTGTGAAGTTAGTGAGCCAAATGGAGTTGTTCTCCCACAAGAACCACTCTGCTGATCCTTCTTCAATATGCCCTTCACCAACATGCAGTGTTTCCTTGATTGAATTAGCTCTCACACCAATATTTGCGTCTAGAGCCTTTGCATTGAGGGCTATCTGAAAACGGCTGTGGCTCTGAAGTTGCCTGTGAATGTGGAGTTGGTGGCATGTGAAACCCGCATGTGGAGCATTCGTGTGTGTGGGATTCTCCACCAGGTTCATTCCTAGATAATGCACTCAAAGGGCACTAAGCATAGAGTGTGAAAACTGAGTTTCCTTGAGAGCTGCTTGTAAGCCTGATGGTGTGTGAAGTTAGTGAGCCAAATGGAGTTGTTCTCCCACAAGAACCACTCGGCTGATTCTTCTTCAATATGCCCTTCACCAACATGCAGTGTTTCCTTGATTGAATTAGATCTCACACCAATATTTGCGTCTAGAGCCTTTGCATTGAGGGCTATCTGAAAACGGCTGTGGCGCTGAAGTTGCCTGTGAATGTGGAGTGGGTGGCATGTGAAACCCGCATGTGGAGCATTCGTTTGTGTGGGATGCTCTACCAGGTTCATTCCTAGATAATGCACTCAAAGGGCACTAAGCATAGAGTGTGAAAACTGAGTTTCCTTGAGAGCTGCTTGCAAGCCTGATGGTGTGTGAAGTTAGTGAGCCAAATGGAGTTGTTCTCCCACAAGAACCACTCGGCTGATCCTTCTTCAAAATGGCCTTAACCAACATGCAGTGTTTCCTTGATTGAATTAGCTCTCACACCAATATTTGCGTCTAGAGCCTTTGCATTGAGGGCTATCTGAAAACGGCTGTGGCGCTGAAGTTGCCTGTGAATGTGGAGTTGGTGGCATGTGAAACCCGCATGTGGAGCATTCGTTTGTGTGGGATGCTCTACCAGGTTCATTCCTAGATAATGCACTCAAAGGGCACTAAGCATAGAGTGTGAAAACTGAGTTTCCTTGAGAGCTGCTTGGAAGCCTGATGGTGTGTGAAGTTAGTGAGCCAAATGGAGTTGTTCTCCCACAAGAACCACTCGGCTGATCCTTCTTCAAAATGGCCTTCACCAACATGCAGTGTTTCCTTGATTGAATTATCTCTCACACCAATATTTGCGTCTAGAGCCTTTGCATTGAGGGCTATCTGAAAACGGCTGTGGCGCTGAAGTTGCCTGTGAATGTGGAGTTGGTGGCATGTGAAACCCGCATGTGGAGCATTCGTTTGTGTGGGATGCTCTACCAGGTTCATTCCTAGATAATGCACTCAAAGGGCACTAAGCATAGAGTGTGAAAACTGATTTTCCTTGAGAGCTGCTTGGAAGCCTGATGGTGTGTGAAGTTAGTGAGCCAAATGGAGTTGTTCTCCCACAAGAACCACTCGGCTGATCCTTTTCAATATGCCCTTCACCAACATGCAGTGTTTCCTTGATTGAATTAGCTCTCACACCAATATTTGCGTCTAGAGCCTTTGCATTGAGGGCTATCTGAAAACGGCTGTGGCGCTGAAGTTGCCTGTGAATGTGGAGTTGGTGGCATGTGAAACCCGCATGTGGAGCATTCGTGTTTGTGGGATTCTCCACCAGGTTCATTCCTAGATAATGCACTCAAAGGCACTAAGCATAGAGTGTGAAAACTGAGTTTGCTTGAGAGCTGCTTGTAAGCCTGATGGTGTGTGAAGTTAGTGAGCCAAATGGAGTTGTTCTCCCACAAGAACCACTCGGCTGATTCTTCTTCAATATGCCCTTCACCAACATGCAGTGTTCCCTTGATTGAATTAGCTCTCACACCAATATTTGCGTCTAGAGCCTTTGCATTGAGGGCTATCTGAAAACGGCTGTGGCTCTGAAGTTGCCTGTGAATGTGGAGTTGGTGGCATGTGAAACCCGCATGTGGAGCATTCGTTTGTGTGGGATGCTCTACCAGGTTCATTCCTAGATAATGCACTCAAAGGGCACTAAGCATAGAGTGTGAAAACTGAGTTTCCTTGAGAGCTGCTTGTAAGCCTGATGGTGTGTGAAGTTAGTGAGCCAAATGGAGTTGTTCTCCCACAAGAACCACTCGGCTGATCCTTCTTCAATATGCCCTTCACCAACATGCAGTGTTTCCTTGATTGAATTAGCTCTCACACCAATATTTGCGTCTAGAGCCTTTGCATTGAGGGCTATCTGAAAACGGCTGTGGCGCTGAAGTTGCCTGTGAATGTGGAGTTGGTGGCATGTGAAACCCGCATGTGGAGCATTCGTGTGTGTGGGATTCTCCACCAGGTTCATTCCTAGATAATGCACTCAAAGGGCACTAAGCATAGAGTGTGAAAACTGAGTTTGCTTGAGAGCTGCTTGTAAGCCTGATGGTGTGTGAAGTTAGTGAGCCAAATGGAGTTGTTCTCCCACAAGAACCACTCGGCTGATCCTTTTCAATATGCCCTTCACCAACATGCAGTGTTTCCTTGATTGAATTAGCTCTCACACCAATATTTGCGTCTAGAGCCTTTGCATTGAGGGCTATCTGAAAACGGCTGTGTTGCTGAAGTTGCCTGTGAATGTGGAGTTGGTGGCATGTGAAACCCGCATGTGGAGCATTCGTTAGTGTGGGATGCTCTACCAGGTTCATTCCCAGATAATGCACTCAAAGGGCACTAAGCATAGAGTGTGAAAACTGAGTTTCCTTGAGAGCTGCTTGGAAGCCTGATGGTGTGTGAAGTTAGTGAGCCAAATGGAGTTGTTCTCCCACAAGAACCACTCTGCTGATCCTTCTTCAATATGCACTTCCCCAACATGCACTGTTTCCTTGATTGAATTAGCTCTCACACCAATATTTGCGTCTAGAGCCTTTGCATTGAGGGCTATCTGAAAACGGCTGTGGCGCTGAAGTTGCCTGTGAATGTGGAGTTGGTGGCATGTGAAACCCGCATGTGGAGCATTCGTTTGTGTGGGATGCTCTACCAGGTTCATTCCTAGATAATGCACTCAAAGGACACTAAGCATAGAGTGTGAAAACTGAGTTTCCTTGAGAGCTGCTTGGAAGCCTGATGGTGTGTGAAGTTAGTGAGCCAAATGGAGTTGTTCTCCCACAAGAACCACTCTGCTGATCCTTCTTCAATATGCCCTTCACCAACATGCAGTGTTTCCTTGATTGAATTAGCTCTCACACCAATATTTGCGTCTAGAGCCTTTGCATTGAGGGCTATCTGAAAACGGCTGTGGCGCTGAAGTTGCCTGTGAATGTGGAGTTGGTGGCATGTGAAACCCGCATGTGGAGCATTCGTGTGTGTGGGATTCTCCACCAGGTTCATTCCTTGATAATGCACTCAAAGGACACTAAGCATAGAGTGTGAAAACTGAGTTTCCTTGAGAGCTGCTTGGAAGCCTGATGGTGTGTGAAGTTAGTGAGCCAAATGGAGTTGTTCTCCCACAAGAACCACTCTGCTGATCCTTCTTCAATATGCCCTTCACCACCATGCAGTGTTTCCTTGATTGAATTAGCTCTCACACCAATATTTGCGTCTAGAGCCTTTGCATTGAGGGCTATCTGAAAACGGCTGTGGCGCTGAAGTTGCCTGTGAATGTGGAGTTGGTGGCATGTGAAACCCGCATGTGGAGCATTCGTGTGTGTGGGATTCTCCACCAGGTTCATTCCTAGATAATGCACTCAAAGGGCACTAAGCATAGAGTGTGAAAACTGAGTTTGCTTGAGAGCTGCTTGTAAGCCTGATGGTGTGTGAAGTTAGTGAGCCAAATGGAGTTGTTCTCCCACAAGAACCACTCGGCTGATTCTTCTTCAATATGCCCTTCACCAACATGCAGTGTTCCCTTGATTGAATTTGCTCTCACACCAATATTTGCGTCTAGAGCCTTTGCATTGAGGGCTATCTGAAAACGGCTGTGGCTCTGAAGTTGCCTGTGAATGTGGAGTTGGTGGCATGTGAAACCCGCATGTGGAGCATTCGTTTGTGTGGGATGCTCTACCAGGTTCATTCCTAGATAATGCACTCAAAGGGCACTAAGCATAGAGTGTGAAAACTGAGTTTCCTTGAGAGCTGCTTGCAAGCCTGATGGTGTGTGAAGTTAGTGAGCCAAATGGAGTTGTTCTCCCACAAGAACCACTCGGCTGATCCTTTTCAATATGCCCTTCACCAACATGCAGTGTTTCCTTGATTGAATTAGCTCTCACACCAATATTTGCGTCTAGAGCCTTTGCATTGAGGGCTATCTGAAAACGGCTGTGTTGCTGAAGTTGCCTGTGAATGTGGAGTTGGTGGCATGTGAAACCCGCATGTGGAGCATTCGTTAGTGTGGGATGCTCTACCAGGTTCATTCCCAGATAATGCACTCAAAGGGCACTAAGCATAGAGTGTGAAAACTGAGTTTCCTTGAGAGCTGCTTGGAAGCCTGATGGTGTGTGAAGTTAGTGAGCCAAATGGAGTTGTTCTCCCACAAGAACCACTCTGCTGATCCTTCTTCAATATGCACTTCCCCAACATGCACTGTTTCCTTGATTGAATTAGCTCTCACACCAATATTTGCGTCTAGAGCCTTTGCATTGAGGGCTATCTGAAAACGGCTGTGGCGCTGAAGTTGCCTGTGAATGTGGAGTTGGTGGCATGTGAAACCCGCATGTGGAGCATTCGTTTGTGTGGGATGCTCTACCAGGTTCATTCCTAGATAATGCACTCAAAGGACACTAAGCATAGAGTGTGAAAACTGAGTTTCCTTGAGAGCTGCTTGGAAGCCTGATGGTGTGTGAAGTTAGTGAGCCAAATGGAGTTGTTCTCCCACAAGAACCACTCGGCTGATCCTTCTTCAATATGCCCTTCACCAACATGCAGTGTTTCCTTGATTGAATTAGCTCTCACACCAATATTTGCGTCTAGAGCCTTTGCATTGAGGGCTATCTGAAAACGGCTGTGGCGCTGAAGTTGCCTGTGAATGTGGAGTTGGTGGCATGTGAAACCCGCATGTGGAGCATTCGTGTGTGTGGGATTCTCCACCAGGTTCATTCCTTGATAATGCACTCAAAGGACACTAAGCATAGAGTGTGAAAACTGAGTTTCCTTGAGAGCTGCTTGGAAGCCTGATGGTGTGTGAAGTTAGTGAGCCAAATGGAGTTGTTCTCCCACAAGAACCACTCTGCTGATCCTTCTTCAATATGCCCTTCACCACCATGCAGTGTTCCCTTGATTGAATTAGCTCTCACACCAATATTTGCGTCTAGAGCCTTTGCATTGAGGGCTATCTGAAAACGGCTGTGGCGCTGAAGTTGCCTGTGAATGTGGAGTTGGTGGCATGTGAAACCCGCATGTGGAGCATTCGTGTGTGTGGGATTCTCCACCAGGTTCATTCCTAGATAATGCACTCAAAGGGCACTAAGCATAGAGTGTGAAAACTGAGTTTCCTTGAGAGCTGCTTGTAAGCCTGATGGTGTGTGAAGTTAGTGAGCCAAATGGAGTTGTTCTCCCACAAGAACCACTCGGCTGATTCTTCTTCAATATGCCCTTCACCAACATGCAGTGTTCCCTTGATTGAATTTGCTCTCACACCAATATTTGCGTCTAGAGCCTTTGCATTGAGGGCTATCTGAAAACGGCTGTGGCTCTGAAGTTGCCTGTGAATGTGGAGTTGGTGGCATGTGAAACCCGCATGTGGAGCATTCGTTTGTGTGGGATGCTCTACCAGGTTCATTCCTAGATAATGCACTCAAAGGGCACTAAGCATAGAGTGTGAAAACTGAGTTTCCTTGAGAGCTGCTTGCAAGCCTGATGGTGTGTGAAGTTAGTGAGCCAAATGGAGTTGTTCTCCCACAAGAACCACTAGGCTGATCCTTCTTCAATATGCCCTTCACCAACATGCAGTGTTTCCTTGATTGAATTAGCTCTCACACCAATATTTGCGTCTAGAGCCTTTGCATTGAGGGCTATCTGAAAACGGCTGTGGCGCTGAAGTTGCCTGTGAATGTGGAGTTGGTGGCATGTGAAACCCGCATGTGGAGCATTCGTGTGTGTGGGATTCTCCACCAGGTTAATTCCTAGATAATGCACTCAAAAGGCACTAAGCATAGAGTGTGAAAACTGAGTTTCCTTGAGAGCTGCTTGGAAGCCTGATGGTGTGTGAAGTTAGTGAGCCAAATGGAGTTGTTCTCCCACAAGAACCACTCGGCTGATCCTTCTTCAAAATGGCCTTCACCAACATGCAGTGTTTCCTTGATTGAATTAGCTCTCACACCAATATTTGCGTCTAGAGCCTTTGCATTGAGGGCTATCTGAAAACGGCTGTGGCGCTGAAGTTGCCTGTGAATGTGGAGTTGGTGGCATGTGAAACCCGCATGTGGAGCATTCGTTTGTGTGGGATGCTCTACCAGGTTCATTCCTAGATAATGCACTCAAAGGGCACTAAGAATAGAGTGTGAAAACTGATTTTCCTTGAGAGCTGCTTGGAAGCCTGATGGTGTGTGAAGTTAGTGAGCCAAATGGAGTTGTTCTCCCACAAGAACCACTCGGCTGATCCTTTTCAATATGCCCTTCACCAACATGCAGTGTTTCCTTGATTGAATTAGCTCTCACACCAATATTTGCGTCTAGAGCCTTTGCATTGAGGGCTATCTGAAAACGGCTGTGGCGCTGAAGTTGCCTGTGAATGTGGAGTTGGTGGCATGTGAAACCCGCATGTGGAGCATTCGTTTGTGTGGGATGCTCTACCAGGTTCATTCCTAGATAATGCACTCAAAGGACACTAAGCATAGAGTGTGAAAACTGAGTTTCCTTGAGAGCTGCTTGGAAGCCTGATGGTGTGTGAAGTTAGTGAGCCAAATGGAGTTGTTCTCCCACAAGAACCACTCTGCTGATCCTTCTTCAATATGCCCTTCACCAACATGCAGTGTTTCCTTGATTGAATTAGCTCTCACACCAATATTTGCGTCTAGAGCCTTTGCATTGAGGGCTATCTGAAAACGGCTGTGGCGCTGAAGTTGCCTGTGAATGTGGAGTTGGTGGCATGTGAAACCCGCATGTGGAGCATTCGTGTGTGTGGGATTCTCCACCAGGTTCATTCCTAGATAATGCACTCAAAGGACACTAAGCATAGAGTGTGAAAACTGAGTTTCCTTGAGGGCTGCTTGGAAGCCTGATGGTGTGTGAAGTTAGTGAGCCAAATGGAGTTGTTCTCCCACAAGAACCACTCTGCTGATCCTTCTTCAATATGCCCTTCACCAACATGCAGTGTTTCCTTGATTGAATTAGCTCTCACACCAATATTTGCGTCTAGAGCCTTTGCATTGAGGGCTATCTGAAAACGGCTGTGGCGCTGAAGTTGCCTGTGAATGTGGAGTTGGTGGCATGTGAAACCCGCATGTGGAGCATTCGTGTGTGTGGGATGCTCTACCAGGTTCATTCCTAGATAATGCACTCAAAGGGCACTAAGCATAGAGTGTGAAAACTGAGTTTCCTTGAGAGTTGCTTGCAAGCCTGATGGTGTGTGAAGTTAGTGAGCCAAATGGAGTTGTTCTCCCACAAGAACCACTCGGCTGATTCTTCTTCAATATGCCCTTCACCAACATGCAGTGTTCCCTTGATTGAATTAGCTCTCACACCAATATTTGCGTCTAGAGCCTTTGCATTGAGGGCTATCTGAAAACGGCTGTGGCTCTGAAGTTGCCTGTGAATGTGGAGTTGGTGGCATGTGAAACCCGCATGTGGAGCATTCGTTTGTGTGGGATGCTCTACCAGGTTCATTCCTAGATAATGCACTCAAAGGGCACTAAGCATAGAGTGTGAAAACTGAGTTTCCTTGAGAGCTGCTTGCAAGCCTGATGGTGTGTGAAGTTAGTGAGCCAAATGGAGTTGTTCTCCCACAAGAACCACTCGGCTGATCCTTCTTCAATATGCCCTTCACCAACATGCAGTGTTTCCTTGATTGAATTAGCTCTCACACCAATATTTGCGTCTAGAGCCTTTGCATTGAGGGCTATCTGAAAACGGCTGTGGCGCTGAAGTTGCCTGTGAATGTGGAGTTGGTGGCATGTGAAACCCGCATGTGGAGCATTCGTGTTTGTGGGATTCTCCACCAGGTTCATTCCTAGATAATGCACTCAAAGGGCACTAAGCATAGAGTGTGAAAACTGAGTTTCCTTGAGAGCTGCTTGGAAGCCTGATGGTGTGTGAAGTTAGTGAGCCAAATGGAGTTGTTCTCCCACAAGAACCACTCGGCTGATCCTTCTTCAATATGCCCTTCACCAACATGCACTGTTTCCTTGATTGAATTAGCTCTCACACCAATATTTGCGTCTAGAGCCTTTGCATTGAGGGCTATCTGAAAACGGCTGTGGCGCTGAAGTTGCCTGTGAATGTGGAGTTGGTGGCATGTGAAACCCGCATGTGGAGCATTCGTTTGTGTGGGATGCTCTACCAGGTTCATTCCTAGATAATGCACTCAAAGGACACTAAGCATAGAGTGTGAAAACTGATTTTCCTTGAGAGCTGCTTGTAAGCCTGATGGTGTGTGAAGTTAGTGAGCCAAATGGAGTTGTTCTCCCACAAGAACCACTCTGCTGATCCTTCTTCAATATGCCCTTCACCAACATGCAGTGTTTCCTTGATTGAATTAGCTCTCACACCAATATTTGCGTCTAGAGCCTTTGCATTGAGGGCTATCTGAAAACGGCTGTGGCTCTGAAGTTGCCTGTGAATGTGGAGTTGGTGGCATGTGAAACCCGCATGTGGAGCATTCGTGTGTGTGGGATTCTCCACCAGGTTCATTCCTAGATAATGCACTCAAAGGGCACTAAGCATAGAGTGTGAAAACTGAGTTTCCTTGAGAGCTGCTTGTAAGCCTGATGGTGTGTGAAGTTAGTGAGCCAAATGGAGTTGTTCTCCCACAAGAACCACTCGGCTGATTCTTCTTCAATATGCCCTTCACCAACATGCAGTGTTTCCTTGATTGAATTAGCTCTCACACCAATATTTGCGTCTAGAGCCTTTGCATTGAGGGCTATCTGAAAATGGCTGTGGCGCTGAAGTTGCCTGTGAATGTGGAGTGGGTGGCATGTGAAACCCGCATGTGGAGCATTCGTTTGTGTGGGATGCTCTACCAGGTTCATTCCTAGATAATGCACTCAAAGGGCACTAAGCATAGAGTGTGAAAACTGAGTTTCCTTGAGAGCTGCTTGCAAGCCTGATGGTGTGTGAAGTTAGTGAGCCAAATGGAGTTGTTCTCCCACAAGAACCACTCGGCTGATCCTTCTTCAAAATGGCCTTAACCAACATGCAGTGTTTCCTTGATTGAATTATCTCTCACACCAATATTTGCGTCTAGAGCCTTTGCATTGAGGGCTATCTGAAAACGGCTGTGGCGCTGAAGTTGCCTGTGAATGTGGAGTTGGTGGCATGTGAAACCCGCATGTGGAGCATTCGTTTGTGTGGGATGCTCTACCAGGTTCATTCCTAGATAATGCACTCAAAGGGCACTCAGCATAGAGTGTGAAAACTGATTTTCCTTGAGAGCTGCTTGGAAGCCTGATGGTGTGTGAAGTTAGTGAGCCAAATGGAGTTGTTCTCCCACAAGAACCACTCGGCTGATCCTTCTTCAATATGCCCTTCTCCTTCACCAACATGCAGTGTTTCCTTGATTGAATTAGCTCTCACACCAATATTTGCGTCTAGAGCCTTTGCATTGAGGGCTATCTGAAACGGCTGTGCTGCTGAAGTTGCCTGTGAATGTGGAGTTGGTGGCATGTGAAACCCGCATGTGGAGCACTCGTTAGTGTGGGATGCTCTACCAGGTTCATTCCCAGATAATGCACTCAAAGGGCACTAAGCATGGAGTGTGAAAACTGAGTTTCCTTGAGAGCTGCTTGGAAGCCTGATGGTGTGTGAAGTTAGTGAGCCAAATGGAGTTGTTCTCCACAAGAACCACTCGGCTGATCCTTCTTCAATATGCCCTTCACCAACATGCACTGTTTCCTTGATTGAATTAGCTCTCACACCAATATTTGCGTCTAGAGCCTTTGCATTGAGGGCTATCTGAAAACGGCTGTGGCGCTGAAGTTGCCTGTGAATGTGGAGTTGGTGGCATGTGAAACCCGCATGTGGAGCATTCGTTTGTGTGGGATGCTCTACCAGGTTCATTCCTAGATAATGCACTCAAAGGACACTAAGCATAGAGTGTGAAAACTGAGTTTCCTTGAGAGCTGCTTGGAAGCCTGATGGTGTGTGAAGTTAGTGAGCCAAATGAGTTGTTCTCCCACAAGAACCACTCTGCTGATCCTTCTTCAATATGCCCTTCACCAACATGCAGTGTTTCCTTGATTGAATTAGCTCTCACACCAATATTTGCGTCTAGAGCCTTTGCATTGAGGGCTATCTGAAAACGGCTGTGGCGCTGAAGTTGCCTGTGAATGTGGAGTTGGTGGCATGTGAAACCCGCATGTGGAGCATTCGTGTTTGTGGGATTCTCCACCAGGTTCATTCCTAGATAATGCACTCAAAGGGCACTAAGCATAGAGTGTGAAAACTGAGTTTGCTTGAGAGCTGCTTGTAAGCCTGATGGTGTGTGAAGTTAGTGAGCCAAATGGAGTTGTTCTCCACAAGAACCACTCGGCTGATTCTTCTTCAATATGCCCTTCACCAACATGCAGTGTTCCCTTGATTGAATTAGCTCTCACACCAATATTTGCGTCTAGAGCCTTTGCATTGAGGGCTATCTGAAAACGGCTGTGGCTCTGAAGTTGCCTGTGAATGTGGAGTTGGTGGCATGTGAAACCCGCATGTGGAGCATTCGTTTGTGTGGATGCTCTACCAGGTTCATTCCTAGATAATGCACTCAAAGGGCACTAAGCATAGAGTGTGAAAACTGAGTTTCCTTGAGAGCTGCTTGGAAGCCTGATGGTGTGTGAAGTTAGTGAGCCAAATGGAGTTGTTCTCCCACAAGAACCACTCGGCTGATCCTTCTTCAATATGCCCTTCACCAACATGCAGTGTTTCCTTGATTGAATTAGCTCTCACACCAATATTTGCGTCTAGAGCCTTTGCATTGAGGGCTATCTGAAAACGGCTGTGGCGCTGAAGTTGCCTGTGAATGTGGAGTTGGTGGCATGTGAAACCCGCATGTGGAGCATTCGTTTGTGTGGGATGCTCTACCAGGTTCATTCCTAGATAATGCACTCAAAGGGCACTAAGCATAGAGTGTGAAAACTGAGTTTCCTTGAGAGCTGCTTGGAAGCCTGATGGTGTGTGAAGTTAGTGAGCCAAATGGAGTTGTTCTCCCACAAGAACCACTCGGCTGATCCTTCTTCAATATGCCCTTCACCAACATGCAGTGTTTCCTTGATTGAATTATCTCTCACACCAATATTTGCGTCTAGAGCCTTTGCATTGAGGGCTATCTGAAAACGGCTGTGGCGCTGAAGTTGCCTGTGAATGTGGAGTTGGTGGCATGTGAAACCCGCATGTGGAGCATTCGTTTGTGTGGGATGCTCTACCAGGTTCATTCCTAGATAATGCACTCAAAGGGCACTAAGCATAGAGTGTGAAAACTGAGTTTCCTTGAGAGCTGCTTGGAAGCCTGATGGTGTGTGAAGTTAGTGAGCCAAATGGAGTTGTTCTCCCACAAGAACCACTCGGCTGATCCTTCTTCAATATGCCCTTCACCAACATGCAGTGTTTCCTTGATTGAATTAGCTCTCACACCAATATTTGCGTCTAGAGCCTTTGCATTGAGGGCTATCTGAAACAGCTGTGTTGCTGAAGTTGCCTGTGAATGTGGAGTTGGTGGCATGTGAAACCCGCATGTGGAGCATTCGTTTGTGTGGGATGCTGACCAAGCTTCATTTCAGTCCTAGGCACTCAAAGGGCACTAAGCATAGAGTGTGAAAACTGAGTTTCCTTGAGAGCTGCTTGGAAGCCTGATGGTGTGTGAAGTTAGTGAGCCAAATGGAGTTGTTCTCCCACAAGAACCACTCGGCTGATCCTTCTTCAATATGCCCTTCACCAACATGCACTGTTTCCTTGATTGAATTAGCTCTCACACCAATATTTGCGTCTAGAGCCTTTGCATTGAGGGCTATCTGAAAACGGCTGTGGCGCTGAAGTTGCCTGTGAATGTGGAGTTGGTGGCATGTGAAACCCGCATGTGGAGCATTCGTGTGTGTGGGATTCTCCACCAGGTTCATTCCTAGATAATGCACTCAAAGGGCACTAAGCATAGAGTGTGAAAACTGAGTTTCCTTGAGAGCTGCTTGGAAGCCTGATGGTGTGTGAAGTTAGTGAGCCAAATGGAGTTGTTCTCCCACAAGAACCACTCGGCTGATTCTTCTTCAATATGCCCTTCACCAACATGCAGTGTTTCCTTGATTGAATTAGCTCTCACACCAATATTTGCGTCTAGAGCCTTTGCATTGAGGGCTATCTGAAAACGGCTGTGGCTCTGAAGTTGCCTGTGAATGTGGAGTTGGTGGCATGTGAAACCCGCATGTGGAGCATTCGTTTGTGTGGGATGCTCTACCTGGTTCATTCCTAGATAATGCACTCAAAGGGCACTAAGCATAGAGTGTGAAAACTGAGTTTCCTTGAGAGCTGCTTGGAAGCCTGATGGTGTGTGAAGTTAGTGAGCCAAATGGAGTTGTTCTCCCACAAGAACCACTCGGCTGATCCTTCTTCAATATGCCCTTCACCAACATGCACTGTTTCCTTGATTGAATTAGCTCTCACACCAATATTTGCGTCTAGAGCCTTTGCATTGAGAGCTATCTGAAAACGGCTGTGGCACTGAAGTTGCCTGTGAATGTGGAGTTGGTGGCATGTGAAACCCGCATGTGGAGCATTCGTTTGTGTGGGATGCTGACCAAGCCTCATTTCAGTCCTAGGCACACAAAGGGCACTAAGCATAGAGTGTGAAAACTGAGTTTCCTTGAGAGCTGCTTGGAAGCCTGATGGTGTGTGAAGTTAGTGAGTCAAATGGAGTTGTTCTCCCACAAGAACCACTCTGCTGATCCTTCTTCAATATGCCCTTCACCAACATGCAGTGTTTCCTTGATTGAATTAGCTCTCACACCAATATTTGCGTCTAGAGCCTTTGCATTGAGGGCTATCTGAAAACGGCTGTGGCGCTGAAGTTGCCTGTGAATGTGGAGTTGGTGGCATGTGAAACCCGCATGTGGAGCACTCGTGTGTGTGGGATTCTCCACGAGGTTCATTCCTAGATAATGCACTCAAAGGGCACTAAGCATAGAGTGTGAAAACTGAGTTTCCTTGAGAGCTGCTTGTAAGCCTGATGGTGTGTGAAGTTAGTGAGCCAAATGGAGTTGTTCTCCCACAAGAACCACTCGGCTGATTCTTATTCAATATGCCCTTCACTAACATGCTTTGTTCCCATGATTGAATTAGCTCTCACACCAATATTTGCGTCTAGAGCCTTTGCATTGAGGGCTATCTGAAAACAGCTGTGTTGCTGAAGTTGCCTGTGAATGTGGAGTTGGTGGCATGTGAAACCCGCATGTGGAGCATTCGTTTGTGTGGGATGCTCTACCAGGTTCATTCCCAGATAATGCACTCAAAGGGCACTAAGCATAGAGTGTGAAAACTGAGTTTCCTTGAGAGCTGCTTGGAAGCCTGATGGTGTGTGAAGTTAGTGAGCCAAATGGAGTTGTTCTCCCACAAGAACCACTCGGCTGATCCTTCTTCAATATGCCCTTCACCAACATGCACTGTTTCCTTGATTGAATTAGCTCTCACACCAATATTTGCGTCTAGAGCCTTTGCATTGAGGGCTATCTGAAAACAGCTGTGTTGCTGAAGTTGCCTGTGAATGTGGAGTTGGTGGCATGTGAATCCCGCATGTGGAGCATTCGTTTGTGTGGGATGCTCTACCAGGTTCATTCCTAGATAATGCACTCAAAGGGCACTAAGCATAGAGTGTGAAAACTGAGTTTCCTTGAGAGCTGCTTGGAAGCCTGATGGTGTGTGAAGTTAGTGAGCCAAATGGAGTTGTTCTCCCACAAGAACCACTCTGCTGATCCTTCTTCAATATGCCCTTCACCAACATGCAGTGTTTCCTTGATTGAATTAGCTCTCACACCAATATTTGCGTCTACAGCCTTTGCATTGAGGGCTATCTGAAAACAGCTGTGTTGCTGAAGTTGCCTGTGAATGTGGAGTTGGTGGCATGTGAAACCCGCATGTGGAGCATTCGTTTGTGTGGGATGCTCTACCAGGTTCATTCCCAGATAATGCACTCAAAGGGCACTAAGCATAGAATGTGAAAACTGAGTTTCCTTGAGAGCTGCTTGGAAGCCTGATGGTGTGTGAAGTTAGTGAGCCAAATGGAGTTGTTCTCCCACAAGAACCACTCGGCTGATCCTTCTTCAAAATGGCCTTCACCAACATGCAGTGTTTCCTTGATTGAATTAGCTCTCACACCAATATTTGCGTCTAGAGCCTTTGCATTGAGGGCTATCTGAAAACGGCTGTGGCGCTGAAGTTGCCTGTGAATGTGGAGTTGGTGGCATGTGAAACCCGCATGTGGAGCATTCGTTTGTGTGGGATGCTCTACCAGGTTCATTCCTAGATAATGCACTCAAAGGGCACTAAGAATAGAGTGTGAAAACTGATTTTCCTTGAGAGCTGCTTGGAAGCCTGATGGTGTGTGAAGTTAGTGAGCCAAATGGAGTTGTTCTCCCACAAGAACCACTCGGCTGATCCTTCTTCAATATGCCCTTCACCAACATGCAGTGTTTCCTTCATTGAATTAGCTCTCACACCAATATTTGCGTCTAGAGCCTTTGCATTGAGGGCTATCTGAAAACGGCTGTGTTGCTGAAGTTGCCTGTGAATGTGGAGTTGGTGGCATGTGAAACCCGCATGTGGAGCATTCGTTAGTGTGGGATGCTCTACCAGGTTCATTCCCAGATAATGCACTCAAAGGGCACTAAGCATAGAGTGTGAAAACTGAGTTTCCTTGAGAGCTGCTTGGAAGCCTGATGGTGTGTGAAGTTAGTGAGCCAAATGGAGTTGTTCTCCACAAGAACCACTCGGCTGATCCTTCTTCAATATGCCCTTCACCAACATGCACTGTTTCCTTGATTGAATTAGCTCTCACACCAATATTTGCGTCTAGAGCCTTTGCATTGAGGGCTATCTGAAAACGGCTGTGGCGCTGAAGTTGCCTGTGAATGTGGAGTTGGTGGCATGTGAAACCCGCATGTGGAGCATTCGTTTGTGTGGGATGCTCTACCAGGTTCATTCCTAGATAATGCACTCAAAGGACACTAAGCATAGAGTGTGCAAACTGAGTTTCCTTGAGAGCTGCTTGGAAGCCTGATGGTGTGTGAAGTTAGTGAGCCAAATGGAGTTGTTCTCCCACAAGAACCACTCTGCTGATCCTTCTTCAATATGCCCTTCACCAACATGCAGTGTTTCCTTGATTGAATTAGCTCTCACACCAATATTTGCGTCTAGAGCCTTTGCATTGAGGGCTATCTGAAAACGGCTGTGGCGCTGAAGTTGCCTGTGAATGTGGAGTTGGTGGCATGTGAAACCCGCATGTGGAGCATTCGTGTGTGTGGGATTCTCCACCAGGTTCATTCCTAGATAATGCACTCAAAGGACACTAAGCATAGAGTGTGAAAACTGAGTTTCCTTGAGGGCTGCTTGGAAGCCTGATGGTGTGTGAAGTTAGTGAGCCAAATGGAGTTGTTCTCCCACAAGAACCACTCTGCTGATCCTTCTTCAATATGCCCTTCACCAACATGCAGTGTTTCCTTGATTGAATTAGCTCTCACACCAATATTTGCGTCTAGAGCCTTTGCATTGAGGGCTATCTGAAAACGGCTGTGGCGCTGAAGTTGCCTGTGAATGTGGAGTTGGTGGCATGTGAAACCCGCATGTGGAGCATTCGTTTGTGTGGGATTCTCCACCAGGTTCATTCCTAGATAATGCACTCAAAGGGCACTAAGCATAGAGTGTGAAAACTGAGTTTCCTTGAGAGTTGCTTGCAAGCCTGATGGTGTGTGAAGTTAGTGAGCCAAATGGAGTTGTTCTCCCACAAGAACCACTCGGCTGATTCTTCTTCAATATGCCCTTCACCAACATGCAGTGCTCCCTTGATTGAATTAGCTCTCACACCAATATTTGCGTCTAGAGCCTTTGCATTGAGGGCTATCTGAAAACGGCTGTGGCTCTGAAGTTGCCTGTGAATGTGGAGTTGGTGGCATGTGAAACCCGCATGTGGAGCATTCGTTTGTGTGGGATGCTCTACCAGGTTCATTCCTAGATAATGCACTCAAAGGGCACTAAGCATAGAGTGTGAAAACTGAGTTTCCTTGAGAGCTGCTTGCAAGCCTGATGGTGTGTGAAGTTAGTGAGCCAAATGGAGTTGTTCTCCCACAAGAACCACTCGGCTGATCCTTCTTCAATATGCCCTTCACCAACATGCAGTGTTTCCTTGATTGAATTAGCTCTCACACCAATATTTGCGTCTAGAGGCTTTGCATTGAGGGCTATCTGAAAACGGCTGTGGCGCTGAAGTTGCCTGTGAATGTGGAGTTGGTGGCATGTGAAACCCGCATGTGGAGCATTCGTGTTTGTGGGATTCTCCACCAGGTTCATTCCTAGATAATGCACTCAAAGGGCACTAAGCATAGAGTGTGAAAACTGAGTTTCCTTGAGAGCTGCTTGGAAGCCTGATGGTGTGTGAAGTTAGTGAGCCAAATGGAGTTGTTCTCCCACAAGAACCACTCGGCTGATCCTTCTTCAATATGCCCTTCACCAACATGCACTGTTTCCTTGATTGAATTAGCTCTCACACCAATATTTGCGTCTAGAGCCTTTGCATTGAGGGCTATCTGAAAACGGCTGTGGCGCTGAAGTTGCCTGTGAATGTGGAGTTGGTGGCATGTGAAACCCGCATGTGGAGCATTCGTTTGTGTGGGATGCTCTACCAGGTTCATTCCTAGATAATGCACTCAAAGGACACTAAGCATAGAGTGTGAAAACTGATTTTCCTTGAGAGCTGCTTGGAAGCCTGATGGTGTGTGAAGTTAGTGAGCCAAATGGAGTTGTTCTCCCACAAGAACCACTCTGCTGATCCTTCTTCAATATGCCCTTCACCAACATGCAGTGTTTCCTTGATTGAATTAGCTCTCACACCAATATTTGCGTCTAGAGCCTTTGCATTGAGGGCTATCTGAAAACGGCTGTGGCTCTGAAGTTGCCTGTGAATGTGGAGTTGGTGGCATGTGAAACCCGCATGTGGAGCATTCGTGTGTGTGGGATTCTCCACCAGGTTCATTCCTAGATAATGCACTCAAAGGGCACTAAGCATAGAGTGTGAAAACTGAGTTTCCTTGAGAGCTGCTTGGAAGCCTGATGGTGTGTGAAGTTAGTGAGCCAAATGGAGTTGTTTAGTTGTTCTCCCACAAGAACCACTCGGCTGATTCTTCTTCAATATGCCCTTCACCAACATGCAGTGTTTCCTTGATTGAATTAGCTCTCACACCAATATTTGCGTCTAGAGCCTTTGCATTGAGGGCTATCTGAAAACGGCTGTGGCGCTGAAGTTGCCTGTGAATGTGGAGTGGGTGGCATGTGAAACCCGCATGTGGAGCATTCGTTTGTGTGGGATGCTCTACCAGGTCATTCCTAGATAATGCACTCAAAGGGCACTAAGCATAGAGTGTGAAAACTGAGTTTCCTTGAGAGCTGCTTGCAAGCCTGATGGTGTGTGAAGTTAGTGAGCCAAATGGAGTTGTTCTCCCACAAGAACCACTCGGCTGATCCTTCTTCAAAATGGCCTTAACCAACATGCAGTGTTTCCTTGATTGAATTATCTCTCACACCAATATTTGCGTCTAGAGCCTTTGCATTGAGGGCTATCTGAAAACGGCTGTGGCGCTGAAGTTGCCTGTGAATGTGGAGTTGGTGGCATGTGAAACCCGCATGTGGAGCATTCGTTTGTGTGGGATGCTCTACCAGGTTCATTCCTAGATAATGCACTCAAAGGGCACTCAGCATAGAGTGTGAAAACTGATTTTCCTTGAGAGCTGCTTGGAAGCCTGATGGTGTGTGAAGTTAGTGAGCCAAATGGAGTTGTTCTCCCACAAGAACCACTCGGCTGATCCTTTTCAATATGCCCCTTCACCAACATGCAGTGTTTCCTTGATTGAATTAGCTCTCACACCAATATTTGCGTCTAGAGCCTTTGCATTGAGGGCTATCTGAAAACGGCTGTGTTGCTGAAGTTGCCTGTGAATGTGAGTTGGTGGCATGTGAAACCCGCATGTGGAGCACTCGTTAGTGTGGGATGCTCTACCAGGTTCATTCCCAGATAATGCACTCAAAGGGCACTAAGCATAGAGTGTGAAAACTGAGTTTCCTTGAGAGCTGCTTGGAAGCCTGATGGTGTGTGAAGTTAGTGAGCCAAATGGAGTTGTTCTCCCACAAGAACCACTCGGCTGATCCTTCTTCAATATGCCCTTCACCAACATGCACTGTTTCCTTGATTGAATTAGCTCTCACACCAATATTTGCGTCTAGAGCCTTTGCATTGAGGGCTATCTGAAAACGGCTGTGGCGCTGAAGTTGCCTGTGAATGTGGAGTTGGTGGGCATGTGAAACCCGCATGTGGAGCATTCGTTTGTGTGGATGCTCTACCAGGTTCATTCCTAGATAATGCACTCAAAGGACACTAAGCATAGAGTGTGAAAACTGAGTTTCCTTGAGAGCTGCTTGGAAGCCTGATGGTGTGTGAAGTTAGTGAGCCAAATGGAGTTGTTCTCCCACAAGAACCACTCTGCTGATCCTTCTTCAATATGCCCTTCACCAACATGCAGTGTTTCCTTGATTGAATTAGCTCTCACACCAATATTTGCGTCTAGAGCTTTGCATTGAGGGCTATCTGAAAACGGCTGTGGCGCTGAAGTTGCCTGTGAATGTGGAGTTGGTGGCATGTGAAACCCGCATGTGGAGCATTCGTGTTTGTGGGATTCTCCACCAGGTTCATTCCTAGATAATGCACTCAAAGGGCACTAAGCATAGAGTGTGAAAACTGAGTTTGCTTGAGAGCTGCTTGTAAGCCTGATGGTGTGTGAAGTTAGTGAGCCAAATGGAGTTGTTCTCCCACAAGAACCACTCGGCTGATTCTTCTTCAATATGCCCTTCACCAACATGCAGTGTTCCCTTGATTGAATTAGCCTCTCACACCAATATTGCGTCTAGAGCCTTTGCATTGAGGGCTATCTGAAAACGGCTGTGGCTCTGAAGTTGCCTGTGAATGTGGAGTTGGTGGCATGTGAAACCCGCATGTGGAGCATTCGTTTGTGTGGGATGCTCTACCAGGTTCATTCCCAGATAATGCACTCAAAGGGCACTAGCATAGAGTGTGAAAACTGAGTTTCCTTGAGAGCTGCTTGGAAGCCTGATGGTGTGTGAAGTTATTGAGCCAAATGGAGTTGTTCTCCCACAAGAACCACTCGGCTGATCCTTCTTCAATATGCCCTTCACCAACATGCAGGTTTCCTTGATTGAATTAGCTCTCACACCAATATTTGCGTCTAGAGCCTTTGCATTGAGGGCTATCTGAAAACGGCTGTGGCGCTGAAGTTGCCTGTGAATGTGGAGTTGGTGGCATGTGAAACCGCATGTGGAGCATTCGTTTGTGTGGGATGCTCTACCAGGTTCATTCCTAGATAATGCACTCAAAGGGCACTAAGCATAGAGTGTGAAAACTGAGTTTCCTTGAGAGCTGCTTGAGAGCCTGATGGTGTGTGAAGTTAGTGAGCCAAATGGAGTTGTTCTCCCACAAGAACCACTCGGCTGATCCTTCTTCAATATGCCCTTCACCAACATGCAGTGTTCCTTGATTGAATTAGCTCTCACACCAATATTTGCGTCTAGAGCCTTTGCATTGAGGGCTATCTGAAAACGGCTGTGGCGCTGAAGTTGCCTGTGAATGTGGAGTTGGTGGCATGTGAAACCCGCATGTGGAGCATTCGTTTGTGTGGGATGCTCTACCAGGTTCATTCCTAGATAATGCACTCAAAGGGCACTAAGCATAGAGTGTGAAAACTGAGTTTCCTTGAGAGCTGCTTGGAAGCCTGATGGTGTGTGAAGTTAGTGAGCCAAATGGAGTTGTTCTCCCACAAGAACCACTCGGCTGATCCTTCTTCAATATGCCCTTCACCAACATGCAGTGTTTCCTTGATTGAATTAGCTCTCACACCAATATTTGCGTCTAGAGCCTTTGCATTGAGGGCTATCTGAAAACAGCTGTGTTGCTGAAGTTGCCTGTGAATGTGGAGTTGGTGGCATGTGAAACCCGCATGTGGAGCATTCGTTTGTGTGGGATGCTGACCAAGCTTCATTTCAGTCCTAGGCACTCAAAGGGCACTAAGCATAGAGTGTGAAAACTGAGTTTCCTTGAGAGCTGCTTGGAAGCCTGATGGTGTGTGAAGTTAGTGAGCCAAATGGAGTTGTTCTCCCACAAGAACCACTCGGCTGATCCTTCTTCAA
The DNA here is from genome assembly GCF_030435755.1 of Ochotona princeps. Classification (NCBI taxonomy): domain Eukaryota; kingdom Metazoa; phylum Chordata; class Mammalia; order Lagomorpha; family Ochotonidae; genus Ochotona; species Ochotona princeps. Next base: position 8,398 of record NW_026698702.1, on the reverse strand, counting down.
TATGCCCTTCACCAACATGCACTGTTTCCTTGATTGAATTAGCTCTCACACCAATATTTGCGTCTAGAGCCTTTGCATTGAGGGCTATCTGAAAACGGCTGTGGCGCTGAAGTTGCCTGTGAATGTGGAGTTGGTGGCATGTGAACCCGCATGTGGAGCATTCGTGTGTGTGGATTCTCCACCAGGTTCATTCCTAGATAATGCACTCAAAGGGCACTAAGCATAGAGTGTGAAAACTGAGTTTCCTTGAGAGCTGCTTGGAAGCCTGATGGTGTGTGAAGTTAGTGAGCCAAATGGAGTTGTTCTCCCACAAGAACCACTCGGCTGATTCTTCTTCAATATGCCCTTCACCAACATGCAGTGTTCCCTTGATTGAATTAGCTCTCACACCAATATTTGCGTCTAGAGCCTTTGCATTGAGGGCTATCTGAAAACGGCTGTGGCTCTGAAGTTGCCTGTGAATGTGGAGTTGGTGGCATGTGAAACCCGCATGTGGAGCATTCGTTTGTGTGGGATGCTCTACCTGGTTCATTCCTAGATAATGCACTCAAAGGGCACTAAGCATAGAGTGTGAAAACTGAGTTTCCTTGAGAGCTGCTTGGAAGCCTGATGGTGTGTGAAGTTAGTGAGCCAAATGGAGTTGTTCTCCCACAAGAACCACTCGGCTGATCCTTCTTCAATATGCCCTTCACCAACATGCACTGTTTCCTTGATTGAATTAGCTCTCACACCAATATTTGCGTCTAGAGCCTTTGCATTGAGAGCTATCTGAAAACGGCTGTGGCACTGAAGTTGCCTGTGAATGTGGAGTTGGTGGCATGTGAAACCCGCATGTGGAGCATTCGTTTGTGTGGGATGCTGACCAAGCCTCATTTCAGTCCTAGGCACACAAAGGGCACTAAGCATAGAGTGTGAAAACTGAGTTTCCTTGAGAGCTGCTTGTAAGCCTGATGGTGTGTGAAGTTAGTGAGTCAAATGGAGTTGTTCTCCCACAAGAACCACTCTGCTGATCCTTCTTCAATATGCCCTTCACCAACATGCAGTGTTTCCTTGATTGAATTAGCTCTCACACCAATATTTGCGTCTAGAGCCTTTGCATTGAGGGCTATCTGAAAACGGCTTGTGGCGCTGAAGTTGCCTGTGAATGTGGAGTGGTGGCATGTGAAACCCGCATGTGGAGCACTCGTGTGTGTGGGATTCTCCACGAGGTTCATTCCTAGATAATGCACTCAAAGGGCACTAAGCATAGAGTGTGAAAACTGAGTTTCCTTGAGAGCTGCTTGTAAGCCTGATGGTGTGTGAAGTTAGTGAGCCAAATGGAGTTGTTCTCCCACAAGAACCACTCGGCTGATTCTTATTCAATATGCCCTTCACTAACATGCTTTGTTCCCATGATTGAATTAGCTCTCACACCAATATTTGCGTCTAGAGCCTTTGCATTGAGGGCTATCTGAAAACAGCTGTGTTGCTGAAGTTGCCTGTGAATGTGGAGTTGGTGGCATGTGAAACCCGCATGTGGAGCATTCGTTTGTGTGGGATGCTCTACCAGGTTCATTCCCAGATAATGCACTCAAAGGGCACTAAGCATAGAGTGTGAAAACTGAGTTTCCTTGAGAGCTGCTTGGAAGCCTGATGGTGTGTGAAGTTAGTGAGCCAAATGGAGTTGTTCTCCCACAAGAACCACTCTGCTGATCCTTCTTCAATATGCCCTTCACCAACATGCACTGTTTCCTTGATTGAATTAGCTCTCACACCAATATTTGCGTCTAGAGCCTTTGCATTGAGGGCTATCTGAAAACAGCTGTGTTGCTGAAGTTGCCTGTGAATGTGGAGTTGGTGGCATGTGAATCCCGCATGTGGAGCATTCGTTTGTGTGGGATGCTCTACCAGGTTCATTCCTAGATAATGCACTCAAAGGGCACTAAGCATAGAGTGTGAAAACTGAGTTTCCTTGAGAGCTGCTTGGAAGCCTGATGGTGTGTGAAGTTAGTGAGCCAAATGGAGTTGTTCTCCCACAAGAACCACTCTGCTGATCCTTCTTCAATATGCCCTTCACCAACATGCAGTGTTTCCTTGATTGAATTAGCTCTCACACCAATATTTGCGTCTAGAGCCTTTGCATTGAGGGCTATCTGAAAACAGCTGTGTTGCTGAAGTTGCCTGTGAATGTGGAGTTGGTGGCATGTGAAACCCGCATGTGGAGCATTCGTTAGTGTGGGATGCTCTACCAGGTTCATTCCCAGATAATGCACTCAAAGGGCACTAAGCATAGAGTGTGAAAACTGAGTTTCCTTGAGAGCTGCTTGGAAGCCTGATGGTGTGTGAAGTTAGTGAGCCAAATGGAGTTGTTCTCCCACAAGAACCACTCGGCTGATCCTTCTTCAATATGCCCTTCACCAACATGCACTGTTTCCTTGATTGAATTAGCTCTCACACCAATATTTGCGTCTAGAGCCTTTGCATTGAGGGCTATCTGAAAACGGCTGTGGCGCTGAAGTTGCCTGTGAATGTGGAGTTGGTGGCATGTGAAACCCGCATGTGGAGCATTCGTTTGTGTGGGATGCTCTACCAGGTTCATTCCTAGATAATGCACTCAAAGGACACTAAGCATAGAGTGTGAAAACTGAGTTTCCTTGAGAGCTGCTTGGAAGCCTGATGGAGTGTGAAGTTAGTGAGCCAAATGGAGTTGTTCTCCCACAAGAACCACTCTGCTGATCCTTCTTCAATATGCCCTTCACCACATGCAGTGTTTCCTTGATTGAATTAGCTCTCACACCAATATTTGCGTCTAGAGCCTTTGCATTGAGGGCTATCTGAAAACGGCTGTGGCGCTGAAGTTGCCTGTGAATGTGGAGTTGGTGGCATGTGAAACCCGCATGTGGAGCATTCGTGTTTGTGGGATTCTCCACCAGGTTCATTCCTAGATAATGCACTCAAAGGGCACTAAGCATAGAGTGTGAAAACTGAGTTTGCTTGAGAGCTGCTTGTAAGCCTGATGGTGTGTGAAGTTAGTGAGCCAAATGGAGTTGTTCTCCCACAAGAACCACTCGGCTGATTCTTCTTCAATATGCCCTTCACCAACATGCAGTGTTCCCTTGATTGAATTAGCTCTCACACCAATATTTGCGTCTAGAGCCTTTGCATTGAGGGCTATCTGAAAACGGCTGTGGCTCTGAAGTTGCCTGTGAATGTGGAGTTGGTGGCATGTGAAACCCGCATGTGGAGCATTCGTTTGTGTGGGATGCTCTACCAGGTTCATTCCCAGATAATGCACTCAAAGGGCACTAAGCATAGAGTGTGAAAACTGAGTTTCCTTGAGAGCTGCTTGGAAGCCTGATGGTGTGTGAAGTTATTGAGCCAAATGGAGTTGTTCTCCCACAAGAACCACTCGGCTGATCCTTCTTCAATATGCCCTTCACCAACATGCAGTGTTTCCTTGATTGAATTAGCTCTCACACCAATATTTGCGTCTAGAGCCTTTGCATTGAGGGCTATCTGAAAACGGCTGTGCGCTGAAGTTGCCTGTGAATGTGGAGTTGGTGGCATGTGAAACCCGCATGTGGAGCATTCGTTTGTGTGGATGCTCTACCAGGTTCATTCCTAGATAATGCACTCAAAGGGCCTAAGCATAGAGTGTGAAAACTGAGTTTCCTTGAGAGCTGCTTGGAAGCCTGATGGAGTGTGAAGTTAGTGAGCCAAATGGAGTTGTTCTCACCACAAGAACCACTCGGCTGATCCTTCTTCAATATGCCCTTCACAACATGCAGTGTTTCCTGATTGAATTAGCTCTCACACCAATATTTGCGTCTAGAGCCTTTGCATTGAGGGCTATCTGAAAACGGCTGTGGCGCTGAAGTTGCCTGTGAAGGTGGAGTGGTGGCATGTGAAACCCGCATGTGGAGCATTCGTTTGTGTGGGATGCTCTACCAGGTTCATTCCTAGATAATGCACTCAAAGGGCACTAAGCATAGAGTGTGAAAACTGAGTTCCTTGAGAGCTGCTTGGAAGCCTGATGGTGTGTGAAGTTAGTGAGCCAAATGGAGTTGTTCTCCCACAAGAACCACTCGGCTGATCCTTCTTCAATATGCCCTTCACCAACATGCAGTGTTTCCTTGATTGAATTAGCTCTCACACCAATATTTGCGTCTAGAGCCTTTGCATTGAGGGCTATCTGAAAACAGCTGTGTCTGCTGAAGTTGCCTGTGAATGTGGAGTTGGTGCATGTGAACCCGCATGTGGAGCATTCGTTTGTGTGGATGCTGACCAAGCTTCATTTCAGTCCTAGGCACTCAAAGGGCACTAAGCATAGAGTGTGAAAACTGAGTTTCCTTGAGAGCTGCTTGGAAGCCTGATGGTGTGTGAAGTTAGTGAGCCAAATGGAGTTGTTCTCCCACAAGAACCACTCGGCTGATCCTTCTTCAATATGCCCTTCACCAACATGCACTGTTTCCTTGATTGAATTAGCTCTCACACCAATATTTGCGTCTAGAGCCTTTGCATTGAGGGCTATCTGAAACGGCTGTGGCGCTGAAGTTGCCTGTGAATGTGGAGTTGGTGGCATGTGAAACCCGCATGTGGAGCATTCGTGTGTGTGGGATTCTCCACAGGTTCATTCCTAGATAATGCACTCAAAGGGCACTAAGCATAGAGTGTGAAAACTGAGTTTCCTTGAGAGCTGCTTGGAAGCCTGATGGTGTGTGAAGTTAGTGAGCCAAATGGAGTTGTTCTCCCACAAGAACCACTCGGCTGATTCTTCTTCAATATGCCCTTCACCAACATGCAGTGTTCCCTTGATTGAATTAGCTCTCACACCAATATTTGCGTCTAGAGCCTTTGCATTGAGGGCTATCTGAAAACGGCTGTGGCTCTGAAGTTGCCTGTGAATGTGGAGTTGGTGGCATGTGAAACCGCATGTGGAGCATTCGTTTGTGTGGGATGCTCTACCTGGTTCATTCCTAGATAATGCACTCAAAGGGCACTAAGCATAGAGTGTGAAAACTGAGTTTCCTTGAGAGCTGCTTGAAGCCTGATGTGTGTGAAGTTAGTGAGCCAAATGGAGTGTTCTCCACAAGAACCACTCGGCTGATCCTTCTTCAATATGCCCTTCACCAACATGCACTGTTTCCTTGATGAATTAGCTCTCACACCAATATTTGCGTCTAGAGCCTTGCATTGAGAGCTATCTGAAAACGGCTGTGGCACTGAAGTTGCCTGTGATGTGGAGTTGGTGGCATGTGAAACCCGCATGTGGAGCATTCGTTTGTGTGGGATGCTGACCAAGCCTCATTTCAGTCCTAGGCACACAAAGGGCACTAAGCATAGAGTGTGAAAACTGAGTTTCCTTGAGAGCTGCTTGTAAGCCTGATGGTGTGTGAAGTTAGTGAGTCAAATGGAGTTGTTCTCCCACAAGAACACTCTGCTGATCCTTCTTCAATATGCCCTTCACCAACATGCAGTGTTTCCTTGATTGAATTAGCTCTCACACCAATATTTGCGTCTAGAGCCTTTGCATTGAGGGCTATCTGAAAACGGCTGTGGCGCTGAAGTTGCCTGTGAATGTGGAGTTGGTGCATGTGAAACCGCATGTGGAGCACTCGTGTGTGTGGGATTCTCCACGAGGTTCATCCTAGATAATGCACTCAAAGGGCACTAAGCATAGAGTGTGAAAACTGAGTTTCCTTGAGAGCTGCTTGTAAGCCTGATGGTGTGTGAAGTTAGTGAGCCAAATGGAGTTGTTCTCCCACAAGAACCACTCGGCTGATTCTTATTCAATATGCCCTTCACTAACATGCTTTGTTCCCATGATTGAATTAGCTCTCACACCAATATTTGCGTCTAGAGCCTTGCATTGAGGGCTATCTGAAAACAGCTGTGTTGCTGAAGTTGCCTGTGAATGTGGAGTTGGTGGCATGTGAAAATCCCGCATGTGGAGCATTCGTTTGTGTGGGATGCTCTACCAGGTTCATTCCCAGATAATGCACTCAAAGGGCACTAAGCATAGAGTGTGAAAACTGAGTTTCCTTGAGAGCTGCTTGGAAGCCTGATGGTGTGTGAAGTTAGTGAGCCAAATGGAGTTGTTCTCCACAAGAACCACTCTGCTGATCCTTCTTCAATATGCCCTTCACCAACATGCACTGTTTCCTTGATTGAATTAGCTCTCACACCAATATTTGCGTCTAGAGCCTTTGCATGAGGGCTATCTGAAAACAGCTGTGTTGCTGAAGTTGCCTGTGAATGTGGAGTTGGTGGCATGTGAATCCCGCATGTGGAGCTTCGTTTGTGTGGGATGCTCTACCAGGTTCATTCCTAGATAATGCACTCAAAGGGCACTAAGCATAGAGTGTGAAAACTGAGTTTCCTTGAGAGCTGCTTGGAAGCCTGATGGTGTGTGAAGTTAGTGAGCCAAATGGAGTTGTTCTCCCACAAGAACCACTCTGCTGATCCTTCTTCAATATGCCCTTCACCAACATGCAGTGTTTCCTTGATTGAATTAGCTCTCACACCAATATTTGCGTCTAGAGCCTTTGCATTGAGGGCTATCTGAAAACAGCTGTGTTGCTGAAGTTGCCTGTGAATGTGGAGTTGGTGGCATGTGAAACCCGCATGTGGAGCATTCGTTTGTGTGGGATGCTCTACCAGGTTCATTCCCAGATAATGCACTCAAAGGGCACTAAGCATAGAGTGTGAAAACTGAGTTTCCTTGAGAGCTGCTTGAAGCCTGATGTTGTGTGAAGTTAGTGAGCCAAATGGAGTTGTTCTCCACAAGAACCACTCGGCTGATCCTTCTTCAATATGCCCATCACCAACATGCACTGTTTCCTTGATTGAATTAGCTCTCACACCAATATTTGCGTCTAGAGCCTTTGCATTGAGGGCTATCTGAAAACGGCTGTGGCGCTGAAGTTGCCTGTGAATGTGGAGTTGGTGGCATGTGAAACCCGCATGTGGAGCATTCGTTTGTGTGGGATGCTCTACCAGGTTCATTCCTAGATAATGCACTCAAAGGGCACTAAGCATAGAGTGTGAAAAACTGAGTTTCCTGAGAGCTGCTTGGAGCCTGATGGTGTGTGAAGTTAGTGAGCCAAATGGAGTTGTTCTCCCACAAGAACCACTCTGCTGATCCTCTTCAATATGCCCTTCACCAACATGCAGTGTTTCCTTGATTGAATTAGCTCTCACACAATATTTGAGTCCTAGAGCCTTTGCATTGAGGGCTATCTGAAAACGGCTGTGGCGCTGAAGTTGCCTGTGAATGTGGAGTTGGTGGCATGTGAAACCCGCATGTGAGCATTCGTGTGTGTGGGATTCCCCACCAGGTTCATTCCTAGATAATGCACTCAAAGGGCACTAAGCATAGAGTGTGAAAACTGAGTTTCCTTGAGAGCTGCTTGGAAGCCTGATGGTGTGTGAAGTTAGTGAGCCAAATGGAGTTGTTCTCCCACAAGAACCACTCGGCTGATCCTTCTTCAATATGCCTTCACCAACATGCACTGTTTCCTTGATTGAATAGCTCTCACACCAATATTTGCGTCTAGAGCCTTTGCATTGAGAGCTATCTGAAAACGGCTGTGGCACTGAAGTTGCCTGTGAATGTGGAGTTGGTGGCATGTGAAACCCGCATGTGGAGCATTCGTTTGTGTGGGATGCTGACCAGCCTCATTTCAGTCCTAGGCACACAAAGGGCACTAAGCATAGAGTGTGAAAACTGAGTTTCCTTGAGAGCTGCTTGTAAGCCTGATGGTGTGTGAAGTTAGTGAGTCAAATGAGTTGTTCTCCCACAAGAACCACTCTGCTGATCCTTCTTCATATGCCCTTCACCAACATGCAGTGTTTCCTTGATTGAATAGCTCTCACACCAATATTTGCGTCTAGAGCCTTTGCATTGAGGGCTATCTGAAAACGGCTGTGGCGCTGAAGTTGCCTGTGAATGTGGAGTTGGTGGCATGTGAAACCCGCATGTGGAGCACTCGTGTGTGTGGGATTCTCCACGAGGTTCATCCTAGATAATGCACTCAAAGGGCACTAAGCATAGAGTGTGAAAACTGAGTTTCTTGAGAGCTGCTTGTAAGCCTGATGGTGTGTGAAGTTAGTGAGCCAAATGGAGTTGTTCTCCCACAAGAACCACTCGGCTGATTCTTATTCAATATGCCCTTCACTAACATGCTTTGTTCCCATGATTGAATTAGCTCTCACACCAATATTTGCGTCTAGAGCCTTTGCATTGAGGGCTATCTGAAAACAGCTGTGTTGCTGAAGTTGCCTGTGAATGTGGAGTTGGGTGGCATGTGAAACCCGCATGTGGAGCATTCGTTTGTGTGGGATGCCTCTACCAGGTTCATTCTAGATAATGCACTCAAAGGGCACTAAGCATAGAGTGTGAAAACTGAGTTTCCTTGAA